>NC_092093.1:50655389-50770389 GCF_045679555.1 Salvelinus alpinus
GATTCATTTTTAAAATTAGAAGTTCGAACTGTTTGGGCATAGACCTGGAAAGTATGACAGAACTTTGCAGGCTATCTCTGCAGTAGATTGCAACTCCTCCCCCTTTGGCAGTTCTATCTTGACGGAAAGTGTTATAGTTGGGTATGGAAATCTCAGAATTTTTGGTGGCCTTCCTAAGCCAGGATTCGGACACGGCAAGGACATCAGGGTTGGCAGAGTGTGCTAAAGCGGTGAGTAAGGCAAACTTAGGGAGGAGGCTTCTGATGTTGACATGCATGAGGCCAAGGCTTTTTCGATCACAGAAGTCAACAAATGAGGGTGACTGGGGACATGCAGGGCCTGGGTTTACCTCCACATCACCCGAGGAACAGAGGAGTAGTAGGATGAGGGTGCGGCTAAAGGCTAACAAAACTGGTCGCCTAGAGCGTTGGGGACAAAGAATAAAAGGAGCAGATTTATGGGCGTGGTAGAATAGATTCTGGGCATAATGTGCAGACAGGGGTATGGTGGGGCGTGGGTACAACGGAGGCAAGCCCAGGCACTGGGTGATGATAAGAGAGGTTGTATCTCTGGACATGCTGGTCTCAATGGGTGAGGTCACCGCATGTGTGGGGGGTGGGACCAAGGAGGTATTAGAGGTACGGAGAGTGGAACTACAGGGTCCATTGCAAACCAAAACAATGATAATGATAACTAGCCTGAACAACAGTATGCAAGGCATATTGATATTTGAGAGAGACATACAATAAGGCATAAAGTGATTGCAGGTCTTGATTGGGAGAGCTAGCTAAAACAACAGGTAAGATAACAGCAGCAATAACAGGGTGCTAGTCTAACACAGCAACAACAGGTAAAAATGGCGACGACTAGGCAGAGAGGGTCGGATTAACTACGCACAGATCCTGAGTTAAAGCACAGAGCCGACAGATAAAACACAAATAAACAGAATGGAGTACCGTGAATTAATGGACAGTCAAGCATGCATCAGCTATGTAGCCAAGTGATCATAGTGTCCAGGGGGCAGCCGTAGATGGAGAAGGGAGGCCTCCACTAAGCTAGCACGCGGCGTTTAAAGTTAGTAGCCCGGGGGGTGGTCTGCTCAGACGGAGGGGGTCTGCTCAGACGTGGTCGTGTCGACAGAGAATCCAAGCCAGATGGCGATGGCGAAAGAGAGGTTGTGAATTGTAGAATTGTGTTTGCTAACTGGTGCTAGTTTCGTGGCAGTGGCGCTAGCTGCGCTAGCCGCAAGCTAGCTGTGAGGATCAGAAGCAGTGGCTCAGGGATTACGGCAGGAATCCGGCGTTGTTGTCGAGAGACAGTCCGATGCTGGTAAATTGGTGAGTAATATCCAGGCTAATAACAGGGCTGGTGTCTGTGCAGAAGGTAAAAGCTACTAGCAGCGGCAAAAAAATGGCTAAATTAGCTTGTAGCTGGTATTGTAGCCCAAGAATTCGCTGGTAGACCTCTTCAGCTAGCCGGCAGATGGGCCTAGCTCGAGGCTAGCTCAAGGCTAACTGGTGCTTGCTTCGGGACAGAGGTGTTAGCCAGTAGTAGCCACTCGGTTGCAGCTAGCTAGCTGTGATGATACGGTGTAATTGTCCAGAGCTTGCGTCAGGAATCCGGTGATGTGGTAGAGAAAAAGCAGTCCTATATGCTCTGGGTTGATATCGCGCTTGCAGACTGGCAGGTATTGGCCCGGTATTGAAGCTGGCTGTGTCCGAGTTGAGGGTGAAGACCGCAGCAGTGGCTAACTGACTACTAGCTAGTAGCTAGTTATCTGGCTAGCTTCTGATTGGGGTTACGGTTCTAAAGTATAAAAAAATAGCAGGTCCGTACCACATTGGGTGAGGCGGAATGTAGGAATGTATATTCAGTTCCTAGATGGAAAGTGAAATTAAAATATATACGAAATGTATACGAAAAATACGAAGACTATTTACACTGGACAGGACAAAACAAAGACTCGTCCGACTGCTACGCCATCTTGGATTCCGAGGTCTACCTGTTTTCTACCACATCTGGCTAATGAGGGAGGGTTACTGTAGGTCTACCTGTTTTCTACCACATCAGGCTAATGAGGGAGGGTTACTGTAGGTCTACCTGTTTTCTACCACATCAGGCTAATGAGGGAGGTTTACTATAGGTCTACCTGTTTTCCATCACATCAGGCTAATGAGGGAGGGTTAATATAGGTCTACCTGTTTTCTACCACATCTGGCTAATGAGGGAGGGTTACTGTAGGTCTACCTGTTTTCTACCACATCAGGCTAATGAGGGAGGGTTACTGTAGGTCTACCTGTTTTCTACCACATCTGGCTAATGAGGGAGGGTTACTGTAGGTCTACCTGTTTTCTACCACATCAGGCTAATGAGGGAGGGTTACTATAGGTCTACCTGTTTTCCATCACATCAGGCTAATGAGGGAGGGTTACTATAGGTCTACCTGTTTTCTACCACATCTGGCTAATGAGGGAGGGTTACTGTAGGTCTACCTGTTTTCTACCACATCTGGCTAATGAGGGAGGGTTACTATAGGTCTACCTGTTTTCTACCACATCAGGCTAATGAGGGAGGGTTACTATAGGTCTACCTGTTTTCTACCACATCTGGCTAATGAGGGAGGGTTACTGTAGGTCTACCTGTTTTCTACCACATCAGGCTAATGAGGGAGGGTTACTATAGGTCTACCTGTTTTCTACCACATCAGGCTAATGAGGGAGGGTTACTATAGGTCTACCTGTTTTCTACCACATCTGGCTAATGAGGGAGGGTTACTGTAGGTCTACCTGTTTTCTACCACATCAGGCTAATGAGGGAGGGTTACTGTAGGTCTACCTGTTTTCTACCACATCAGGCTAATGAGGGAGGGTTACTATAGGTCTACCTGTTTTCTACCACATCAGGCTAATGAGGGAGGGTTACTGTAGGTCTAGCTGTTTTCTACCACATCTGGCTAATGAGGGAGGGTTACTGTAGGTCTACCTGTTTTCTACCACATCAGGCTAATGAGGGAGGGTTACTATAGGTCTACCTGTTTTCCACTGGAAATGTTTAAATAATCTGTTCACTGTGTTAATGTTAAAGGCCTATTGATCTTAGAAGTAATGTTGTTTTGTGACCTACAGCCAGACGTACGCACGTTGTCCTATAGCTGTGTTTGCAAGTTCACCTGCCTTCAGGATCTATCCTTCACCATGGAGATGACTTCAGTCTGCTATGGTTACAGGGAGTTCCCCTGCCTTCAGGATCTATCCTTCACCATGGAGTTGAGTTTAGTCTGCTATGGTTACAGGGAGTTCACCTGTCTTCAGGATCTATCCTTCACCATGGAGTTGAGTTTAGTCTGCTATGGTTACAGGGAGTTCACCTACCTTCAGGATCTATCCTTCACCATGGAGTTGAGTTTAGTCTGCTATGGTTACAGGGAGTTCACCTGCCTTCAGGATCTATCCTTCACCATGGAGTTGAGTTTAGTCTGCTATGGTTACAGGGAGTTCACCTGTCTTCAGGATCTATCCTTCACCATGGAGTTGAGTTCAGTCTGCTATGGTTACAGGGAGTTCACCTATCTTCAGGATCTATCCTTCACCATGGAGTTGAGTTTAGTCTGCTATGGTTACAGGGAGTTCACCTACCTTCAGGATCTATCCTTCACCTTGGAGTTGAGTTTAGTCTGCTATGGTTACAGGGAGTTCACCTATCTTCAGGATCTATCCTTCACCATGGAGTTGAGTTTAGTCTGCTATGGTTACAGGGAGTTCACCTGTCTTCAGGATCTATCCTTCACCATGGAGTTGAGTTTAGTCTGCTATGGTTACAGGGAGTTCACCTATCTTCAGGATCTATCCTTCACCATGGAGTTGAGTTTAGTCTGCTATGGTTACAGGGAGTTCACCTGCCTTCAGGATCTATCCTTCACCATGGAGTTGAGTTTAGTCTGCTATGGTTACAGGGAGTTCACCTATCTTCAGGATCTATCCTTCACCATGGAGTTGAGTTTAGTCTGCTATGGTTACAGGGAGTTCACCTACCTTCAGGATCTATCCTTCACCATGGAGTTGAGTTTAGTCTGCTATGGTTACAGGGAGTTCACCTATCTTCAGGATCTATCCTTCACCATGGAGTTGAGTTTAGTCTGCTATGGTTACAGGGAGTTCACCTATCTTCAGGATCTATCCTTCACCATGGAGTTGAGTTTAGTCTGCTATGGTTACAGGGAGTTCACCTACCTTCAGGATCTATCCTTCACCATGGAGTTGAGTTTAGTCTGCTATGGTTACAGGGAGTTCACCTGTCTTCAGGATCTATCCTTCACCATGGAGTTGAGTTTAGTCTGCTATGGTTACAGGGAGTTCACCTGTCTTCAGGATCTATCCTTCACCATGGAGTTGAGTTTAGTCTGCTATGGTTTAGTCTGCTACTCTGTAACCACAGAGTTCACCTACCTTCACCACATCTGGCCAATGACCGATCCCTACTAGACTAGTACAGGGGTTTCATCTCAATACGTTATCCTTCCTTTGAAGTGTGCACTTGTGTTCTTGTTGACTAAATGTGAAAGCATCTGATTGGTGTTATTATGAGCTAGATGGCCAGTCATATATGCCAGTCATTTCCTTTGAAAGCCACGAAGGGAAGTAAAACAAGTGCACACTTGGGAGAAATGAGAGCTTATTGGGACCACAAGGTGTGTTTAATAAGGTAGGTTAATCATCACCTCCAATTTATGTGCAGATATATTACCGAGTTGGTAAGATTATTCACCTGTTGTAGCAGACGGGTCCTGAAACCAGACATTAAACTTCTCCCCTTGAGAATCAGAGTGAGTTATTGACCATGACTTAAACAGGCACTATCAATTCACAGTGTGTATTTGAAATGTAATCCATTTCCTCTTTGTGATAAATTGTTCATCTTCATTAGACACACAGACACACGTTATTGAACGGTTGGAAATGGTAAACTTGTTCTGAGTAATTAAGTGATTGATTGAGGTGATTAATTAACTCACATTTTTGGTCGAAAGCACAATGATGCAATGAATGCTGTTGCTATCTGATTTAGCTCGGTTGCTATCTGATTTAGCTCGGTTGCTCTCTAACTATTTACCATTAATTTCTGTTGGGCACAAAATAATCTGAAACACAAAACGAACTCAGTATTTTACATGATTTATTTTGATCAAGGTTCCAATAATTTGTGACGCTACTGTGTGTGTTGTTGAATCTAGATACGCTGCAAACTATTTCTGCGTTCCAAATAGCACCCTAACCTGTACAGCCGCACACTGACTCGGTACCGGTACCCCCTGTATATAGCTTCGTTATTGTTATTTTATTGTGTTACTTTTTACTTTTTTTTAAACTTTAGTTTATTTGGTAAATATTTTCTGAACTCTTCTTGAACTCCACTGTTGGTTTAAGGGCTTGTAAATCAGCATTTCACAGTAAGGTCTACAATTGTTGTATTCGGCGCATGTGACTAATAAAGTTTGATTTGATTTTGTTTCAATTTCATTATTTCCTGCATAGTGGGCTACTTGGCTCTGGTCAAAAGTAGTGGACTATGTAGTGAATTGGGTGCCAATCTTGTAGAAGGAGAAGACCAGACAGGACACACAGGTGAGTTATATACATATTTATTTGTTATCCTGCATATGCTAGTAGATTTAACGGGGAACAATGCTGTTTTAATCGCTACAGAAATGTTGACATACATGTACCTATAACAGTGTTCTGTGGTCACATCATTGTTGGGACTAGTAACATGCATACAAAGATATGTCAAACAGTCTGCAGCTGAAAAAGGTGTCTACTGATAATGTCCTTTAACTAAACAAAACAAAATGTAATCAAAAACAAAACATAATCCCCAAAATAAGAGGCAGAATGGTACATAGACATGGGGATTACATATAGACATAGGGATTAGACATATAAACATGGGGATTAGACATATAAACATGGGGATTAGACATATAAACATGGGGATTAGACATATAGACATGGGGATTAGACATATAGACATGGGGATTAGACATATAAACATGGGGATTAGACATATAGACATGGGGATTAGACATATAGACATGGGGATTAGACATATAAACATGGGGATTAGACATATAAACATGGGGATTAGACATATAGACATGGGGATTAGACATATAAACATGGGGATTAGACATATAAACATGGGGATTAGACATATAGACATGGGGATTAGACATATAGACATGGGGATTAGACATATAGACATGGGGATTAGACATATAGACATGGGGATTAGACATATAAACATGGGGATTAGACATATAGACATGGGGATTAGACATATAGACATGGGGATTAGACATATAAACATGGGTAACAAACAATGTAGCATTTCTTCGTTTGTGGGAGGGGAAGTTCAATAATATTACCCGTGGATGACACAAATATCCATTCTCTCAAAGAAAATACAATCTTTTTTTCTGCCATATTAGCAGAATCACAAATTATCAAGCGATGGTGAGACTGTAGTGCCACATGGCACAGTCCTTCTGCTGAAAGGTCACAGAGTTCACTTCAGCATCAACACACACACACACACACACACACACACACACACACACACACACACACACACACACACACACACACACACACACACACACACACACACACACACACACACACACACACACACACACACACACACACACACACACACACACACACACACACACACACACACACACACACACACACACACACACACACACACACACACACACACACACACACACACACGTGTCCTACATGGCTCCCTATTCCATACACAGGGCTCTGGTCTAAAGTAGTGCACTATGTAGGGAATAGGGTTCTATAGGGCTCTGGTCTAAAGTAGTGCACTATATAGGGAATAGGGTTCCATTTCAGATGTTGCTCCATCCATACACCATCTGAGGAAACATTATTTCTCACCCAGATGCCCCAGTGCTTCACTACTCTACCTGTGAAATGAATAATTACTATACAGTCACATGAGGACAAGAACAAAAACACAAAGAGAAAAACCATGTAGAATGACAGTAGAGGAGTTTCAATTTTCAAAAACTAAAAACATAAATGACATGTTATGTAGATTGAAGAAAAAAAACATAACAAGTGACTGTTGGAGAGAATGAGTGAATTTGTAAGTGTACGTTTAAACAGATGAAAGAATAATAAAAACTATTCATTAACATAAAACTATCGGTGGAATATCAAATCCCCTTTTACATTTGTCAAACCTTTGTAAATACCAACGTGGCAGGTAGGGTACTGTAGCCGCCAAGTATGCATTTAGCATGTAGGATCACTTTGAGAGAACATAGAAACATTGCATCATGTCCTCTCACATTTAGCAGATCAACGTTGGAAAGAAAATGTAAAAAAAAGAAAGAAGAAGATAATAATAAAAAATAAAAAAAGTAGTCAAATGATTTTTGGAAGTCTGGAGATTGGAGACATAACACACACATCACAGAACATTGAGTGGGCCTCTACCCAACAAGTTCACCTCCTGTCAGTCTTGTGGTGGACTGTACACTGATATCTTGTGATACGATTACATGTGTTCCTGTGTTGTTTTGTATTTTAGCTAGTGTCTTTCATCGGGATATTCCCAACCTGGTCTCTGTACATTTCGTATTATTCTGCACGTAAATTCGAGACACTCCTTTTAGTATGATACTGTATGTTACGTTTCGTGTGGTATGTTTTAATTTGTGGACGTTCATCACCCATTTCGTGTGATATGTTACAAATTACAATTCGTATTATTTGTTACGAATTTGCAAAATGTACAATATGTTATGAATTTGCAAAACGTACAATATGATAAGGATTTGCAAAATGTAGGATATGTTACGAATTCTAGCTAGGTGGCTAACATTAGCTAGCTTGCTAACGTTAGCTAAGCTATGGGTTAGGGTTAAATTTAGGAGTTAGGTTAAGGGAAGAATTAGCTAAAAGCGTTAAGGTTATGGGAAGGGTTAGCTAACATGGTAAGTAGTTGGAAAGTTGCTAATTAGCTAAAATGCTAAAGATGTTCATGATGAGATTCGAAATCGCAACCTTTGGGTACTAGATGTTCTTGTTATACACCGACCCATCCAACCCCTCCTTTACGTTTTTGACTTGACTAACCATCTGTCTTATGTAGCCATACCAAACATAACATACTAAATGGAGTGTCTTGGATTTTACGTACAGAATAATACGAAATGCTCTGAGACCAGGTTGCATTCCCTTGTGTCTGCATAAAGCTATATAGCCATTATTCATATGTGTTTCATATGTGTGCTAGGGAAGGTTGGATCACTATTGACCACTGTCTACAATGAGTGGTCACACTCACACCTAAGAACTGCTCTCTCTCTCTCCCTTCACACAGCTGTCACCTAGAAACAAGGTCTCCTTTTGCTCAAAGATTATTGTCCCTCCCTGCATCCCAAAAAACGGTCTCCCTCCCTGTCCTAACCAGTAGCTAATGGACCATTCTTCCCTTGAGAACTCCATGGGGATCCTACCCATCGCTCCTTCAGTTTATCTACAATACTGACTTCATTAGCTTGGCTTCAGTAGGAGCCAATCAGACCGATCGATTCACCCAGAGGGTTGTCTTCCTGTCTGAGGTCCAATGATTCTCTCTCCCTCTCTCCCTGCTGTTAAGCCAATCCAATGATAGGTTGATGAGGGGGAAGCTTTTCAGAAATAGCTGCTCCCTGGTAGTCAAGACATCAATGTGGATTTGACAACATATTTTATAAAGTAATAGCCATAACGAGCTGATATTATAATACCTGTAAATGGAAAACAAAGTCTATATCCAATCGAAACATCAGAGAGCTGATAGATAGAAAGCCTGAGAACTCAATAATATTAGTTGTATCTATTACTTAATAGACCTGAATTCTTCCTATAAAAATTATAATTTTCTGTACAGCACTATAGTATGAACAAAGGCAAATGACTGGCCACCTCATAAATAAAACATCTTTATGAAAAGGCATCATTTCAAACAACAGTTACGGTAGGAAATCGTGGTCTTGCTTCTTGATTTTGGTTTAGAAAAAAATGGTATAATTCTTAACATTAATAAAAAAAAAAAGGTATGTTCTGGAATGAAATGGACCTTTCCAGAGAACGCATGGAGCCCCAAGTTCATTATCTCTTTTATACCAATTAAATGTAACTAAAAAGTAAGACATTGTTTATCGCACTGAAGTAGCTAGCAAGTTTACTAGATAGTTACAGTAGTTGCCGTGGTTACCAAACAAACAGACTGCTAGTTTAGCTAACCAATCCTAGCTCGCCGTTATGAAAATTGAATTCAACAACGCCAATAATGTTTTAAATTCGACTTTTGCTTTCAAAAGTAGCTCAAACAGAGAACAAGTAAGAATGAACTATAGCCATTGAATTCTACAGTGTAAATATACCGTGCGTTATAGGGAAATCATGCACGGTCTAGAATGCCCTTCAAGCCAATCAGAAACAAGTATTCAACAGTACCGTGTTATAATAGCAATAAGGCACCTCAGTGGCTTGTATACCACGGCCAAGGGCTCTTCTTAAGCACGACGCGGAGTGCCTGGATACAGCCCTCAGCCGTGATATATTTTTTGCCGACGTTTACAGGCACAGGCCATATACACCAGGTGTCGAGCTGGGGTAAATACATCCGTTATTTTGCGCTCTGGCACACTAAGACTATAATTTATGAACGCACCCTAAACTGTAAAGCTTGTCCTCCTTCTCGTACTCCTATCTGTAGGTCTACCATTCAGATCTATGTGGCTTTCTCAAACTCGATACTAGTTTTAATATTATAAACTCAGCTAAGTGCCATGCTAAAGCAATATATATATTATATATATATTCCAGCAGAAAATTTGAATTAACAGCAACATAAAAACAGATATTTTCATTCAGTGAAAAAAATTAATCAGAGAAAGTACAAGTCAAAGTTTGTGTTTTAAAGGTTGAATGAAATCGTTCAGGGTTAAAACTTCATCCTGTACAGTCCAAGACACAAGAGCAATACAACAAATAGATGTTTTGAATTATCATCAGGATCAGGATGATGGTACTACAGACCAACCAGGTATGATGGTACTACAGACCAACCAGGTATGATGTTACTACAGACCAACCAGGCATGATGGTACTACAGACCAACCAGGTATGATGATACTACAGACCAACCAGGTATGATGGTACTACAGACCAACCAGGTATGATGATACTACAGACCAACCAGGTATGATGGTACTACAGACCAACCAGGTATGATGATGGTACTACAGACCAACCAGGTATGATGGTACTACAGACCAACCAGGTATGATGGTACTACAGACCAACCAGGTATGATGGTACTACAGACCAACCAGGTATGATGTTACTACAGACCAACCAGGCATGATGGTACTACAGACCAACCAGGTATGATGATACTACAGACCAACCAGGTATGATGGTACTACAGACCAACCAGGTATGATGGTACTACAGACCAACCAGGTATGATGGTACTACAGACCAACCAGGTATGATGGTACTACAGACCAACCAGGCATGATGGTACTACAGACCAACCAGGTATGATGATGTTACTACAGACCAACCAGGTATGATGGTACTACAGACCAACCAGGTATGATGATGTTACTACAGACCAACCAGGTATGATGGTACTACAGACCAACCAGGTATGATGGTACTACAGACCAACCAGGCATGATGGTACTACAGACCAACCAGGTATGATGGTACTACAGACCAACCAGGTATGATGGTACTACAGACCAACCAGGCATGATGGTACTACAGACCAACCAGGCATGATGGTACTACAGACCAACCAGGTATGATGGTACTACAGACCAACCAGGCATGATGGTACTACAGACCAACCAGGCATGATGGTACTACAGACCAACCAGGTCTAGTGATGGTACTACAGACCAACCAGGTATGATGGTACTACAGACCAACCAGGCATGATGGTACTACAGACCAACCAGGTATGATGGTACTACAGACCAACCAGGTATGATGGTACTACAGACCAACCAGGCATGATGGTACTACAGACCAACCAGGTATGATGGTTCTACAGACCAACCAGGTATGATGGTACTACAGACCAACCAGGTATGATGGTACTACAGACCAACCAGGCATGATGGTACTACAGACCAACCAGGTATGATGATGTTACTACAGACCAACCAGGTATGATGGTACTACAGACCAACCAGGTATGATGATGTTACTACAGACCAACCAGGTATGATGGTACTACAGACCAACCAGGCATGATGGTACTACAGACCAACCAGATATGATGGTACTACAGACCAACCAGGTATGATGGTACTACAGACCAACCAGGTATGATGATGTTACTACAGACCAACCAGGTATGATGGTACTACAGACCAACCAGGCATGATGGTACTACAGACCAACCAGGCATGATGGTACTACAGACCAACCAGGCATGATGGTACTACAGACCAACCAGGTATGATGGTACTACAGACCAACCAGGCATGATGGTACTACAGACCAACCAGGCATGATGGTACTACAGACCAACCAGGCATGATGGTACTACAGACCAACCAGGTATGATGGTACTACAGACCAACCAGGTATGATGGTACTACAGACCAACCAGGCATGATGGTACTACAGACCAACCAGGTATGACTTTACTACAGACCAACCAGGTATGATGGTACTACAGACCAACCAGGCATGATGGTACTACAGACCAACCAGGTATGATGGTACTACAGACCAACCAGGTATGATGGTACTACAGACCAACCAGGTATGATGGTACTACAGACCAACCAGGCATGATGGTACTACAGACCAACCAGGTATGATGATGTTACTACAGACCAACCAGGTATGATGGTACTACAGACCAACCAGATATGATGATGTTACTACAGACCAACCAGGTATGATGGTACTACAGACCAACCAGGCATGATGGTACTACAGACCAACCAGGTATGATGGTACTACAGACCAACCAGGTATGATGGTACTACAGACCAACCAGGTATGATGATGTTACTACAGACCAACCAGGTATGATGGTACTACAGACCAACCAGGCATGATGGTACTACAGACCAACCAGGCATGATGGTACTACAGACCAACCAGGTATGATGGTACTACAGACCAACCAGGTATGATGTTACTACAGACCAACCAGGTATGATGTTACTACAGACCAACCAGGTATGATGGTACTACAGACCAACCAGGTATGATTTTGGTACTACAGACCAACCAGGTATGATGATACTACAGACCAACCAGGTATGATGGTACTACAGACCAACCAGGTATGATGATACTAAAGACCAACCAGGTATGATGATACTACAGACCAACCAGGTATGATGGTACTACAGACCAACCAGGTATGATGATGTTACTACAGACCAACCAGGTATGATGGTACTACAGACCAACCAGGTATGATGATGTTACTACAGACCAACCAGGTATGATGATGTTACTACAGACCAACCAGGTATGATGGTACTACAGACCAACCAGGTATGATGTTACTACAGACCAACCAGGTATGATGGTACTACAGACCAACCAGGTATGATGTTACTACAGACCAACCAGGTATGATGGTACTACAGACCAACCAGGTATGATGATGGTACTACAGACCAACCAGGTATGATGATGGTACTACAGACCAACCAGGTATGATGGTACTACAGACCAACCAGGTATGATGGTACTACAGACCAACCAGGTATGATGGTATTACAGACCAACCAGGTATGATGGTACTACAGACCAACCAGGTATGATGATGTTACTACAGACCAACCAGGTATGATGATGTTACTACAGACCAACCAGGTATGATGGTACTACAGACCAACCAGGTATGATGGTACTACAGACCAACCAGGTATGATGATGGTACTACAGACCAACCAGGTATGATGATGGTACTACAGACCAACCAGGTATGATGATGGTACTACAGACCAACCAGGTGTGATGTTACTACAGACCAACCAGGTATGATAACACTACAGACCAACCAGGTATGATGACACTACAGACCAACCAGGTATGGTGATACTACAGACCAACCAGGTATGATGGTACTACAGACCAACCAGGTATGATGACACTACAGACCAACCAGGTATGATGATACTACAGACCAACCAGGTATGATGGTACTACAGACCAACCAGGTATGATGGTACTACAGACCAACCAGGTATGATGGTACTACAGACCAACCAGGTATGATGGTACTACAGACCAACCAGGTATGATGGTATTACATACCAACCAGGTATGATGGTACTACAGACCAACCAGGTATGATGATGTTACTACAGACCAACCAGGCATGATGGTACTACAGACCAACCAGGTATGATGGTACTACAGACCAACCAGGTATGATGGTACTACAGACCAACCAGGTATGATGGTACTACAGACCAACCAGGCATGATGGTACTACAGACCAACCAGGTATGATGATGTTACTACAGACCAACCAGGTATGATGGTACTACAGACCAACCAGGTATGATGATGTTACTACAGACCAACCAGGTATGATGGTACTACAGACCAACCAGGCATGATGGTACTACAGACCAACCAGGTATGATGGTACTACAGACCAACCAGGTATGATGGTACTACAGACCAACCAGGTATGATGATGTTACTACAGACCAACCAGGTATGATGGTACTACAGACCAACCAGGCATGATGGTACTACAGACCAACCAGGCATGATGGTACTACAGACCAACCAGGCATGATGGTACTACAGACCAACCAGGTATGATGGTACTACAGACCAACCAGGCATGATGGTACTACAGACCAACCAGGCATGATGGTACTACAGACCAACCAGGCATGATGGTACTACAGACCAACCAGGTATGATGGTACTACAGACCAACCAGGTATGATGGTACTACAGACCAACCAGGCATGATGGTACTACAGACCAACCAGGTATGATTTTACTACAGACCAACCAGGTATGATGGTACTACAGACCAACCAGGCATGATGGTACTACAGACCAACCAGGTATGATGGTACTACAGACCAACCAGGCATGATGGTACTACAGACCAACCAGGCATGATGGTACTACAGACCAACCAGGTATGATGGTACTACAGACCAACCAGGTATGATGGTACTACAGACCAACCAGGCATGATGGTACTACAGACCAACCAGGTATGATGGTACTACAGACCAACCAGGTATGATGGTACTACAGACCAACCAGGCATGATGGTACTACAGACCAACCAGGTATGATGGTACTACAGACCAACCAGGTATGATGGTACTACAGACCAACCAGGCATGATGGTACTACAGACCAACCAGGTATGATGGTACTACAGACCAACCAGGTATGATGGTACTACACTCCAACCAGGTATGATGGTACTACAGACCAACCAGGCATGATGGTACTACAGACCAACCAGGTATGATGATGTTACTACAGACCAACCAGGTATGATGGTACTACAGACCAACCAGGTATGATGATGTTACTACAGACCAACCAGGTATGATGGTACTACAGACCAACCAGGCATGATGGTACTACAGACCAACCAGGTATGATGGTACTACAGACCAACCAGGTATGATGGTACTACAGACCAACCAGGTATGATGATGTTACTACAGACCAACCAGGTATGATGGTACTACAGACCAACCAGGCATGATGGTACTACAGACCAACCAGGCATGATGGTACTACAGACCAACCAGGCATGATGGTACTACAGACCAACCAGGTATGATGGTACTACAGACCAACCAGGCATGATGGTACTACAGACCAACCAGGCATGATGGTACTACAGACCAACCAGGCATGATGGTACTACAGACCAACCAGGTATGATGGTACTACAGACCAACCAGGTATGATGGTACTACAGACCAACCAGGCATGATGGTACTACAGACCAACCAGGTATGATTTTACTACAGACCAACCAGGTATGATGGTACTACAGACCAACCAGGCATGATGGTACTACAGACCAACCAGGTATGATGGTACTACAGACCAACCAGGTATGATGGTACTACAGACCAACCAGGTATGATGGTACTACAGACCAACCAGGTATGATGGTACTACAGACCAACCAGGCATGATGGTACTACAGACCAACCAGGTATGATGGTACTACAGACCAACCAGGTATGATGGTACTACAGACCAACCAGGCATGATGGTACTACAGACCAACCAGGTATGATGGTACTACAGACCAACCAGGTATGATGGTACTACAGACCAACCAGGCATGATGGTACTACAGACCAACCAGGTATGATGGTACTACAGACCAACCAGGTATGATGGTACTACACTCCAACCAGGTATGATGGTACTACAGACCAACCAGGTATGATGGTTCTACAGACCAACCAGGTATGATGATACTACAGACCAACCAGGTATGATGACACTACAGACCAACCAGGTATGATGACACTACAGACCAACCAGGTATGATGGTACTACAGACCAACCAGGTATGATGACACTACAGACCAACCAGGTATGATGGTACTACAGACCAACCAGGTATGATGGTACTACAGACCAACCAGGTATGATGACACTACAGACCAACCAGGTATGATGGTACTACAGACCAACCAGGTATGATGACACTACAGACCCACCACCCATGAGGGAAAATAAAAGCACACATTTACTGATAACGTTATTGAGCAGCTTGGATGCACTGATAGATTGATAGATAAAAGCTATTCTGTACTTGAGTTTCTCTCTGTGATGTTCTATCATTGGTTGCTTCCAAAATGAAACCCTATTCCTTACATAGCGCACTCCTTTTGACCAGAACCCATGACTATAGTACTATTTGTACCCATGGGACTCTGGTCAAAAGTAGTGCCCTACATAGGGAAACAAGGTGTTATGGGATGTACCATTGGTCACATTGTCTAAAGGAAGAGCTTACGGTAGCATATGCAAGAATCAAAGACTAACATATCTATCAGGTTGATAAATAACTTGTTAATAAGTTGGAACCTCCCCACTGCCCCGATAAAAAGCCTCTAGGATTATAACTAACTTAACTGTAGGCCTACTTTACTGTATTTTAGAGAATTTAAATCCGTTAAAGCTGCATTCAGAAGTACATATTATTATTATTGTGATATTTTGGATGGAATTAAGAAGTGGAAAAGGTGTAGTGTTGTATTTCAACTAATGATTTTTATTCTTTCTATAAACCTATGTTGCTTGCTGATATAAATATGTTGATTTATTATGTTTAGTAGCTGAAGCATTTGCCAGTTGTCCTCACTAACTACAGATTTAGGCAACTTATAGTTGTGTACTCGAGAGGAAGAAACGTTATTTTTTTTACCATCCTTCTTTCTAACAAAAATAATAATTAAAATAATGACAAACCAATTGTAATGAAAACTTAAAACAATAAGGTTAATGACATTAAAGTTCATACATAAATCTCATCATTAACTCCAAAAACATGACATAGTTGCTGTGGTTATTACACATTGCATTTCCACGTTAAGGTTGTGATATGCTTGTCATAGGTCGCAACACTCTGGCGACATCCCAAATGGCATCCTATGCCCTATGTAGTGCACTACTCTATATAGGGAAAGAGTTGTGCACTAATACAGTTTAAGGTAAAGGGTGCCATTTGGGATACACACTCTGTCTGAGGTCTGTCAATGTATTTACTTCCATTCTCCTCACATTGGAAATATTTGTACCTTTTGGCAAAACATGGATTTCTTCTGTCTCTTCTTCTGTGCATTGTCTTTGTTGTCATATTCTGTACAGTGGAACGCTTTCAGCCAAGTACCTAATATGTATTTTTTTTAAATGCATGCTTTTTAAAGATAAATTCCTCCGTGCATTTTGTTGCTAGAATAAAAAGGAACATGGTTGAAATATATATCAGGATCAAAAATGTCCTCATATTTGGATAAATTATCTCTGTCCGTATGAGTTTCTCGTTTTGAGCCCCACAGTTTTCTTCTCCCCGTCTTTCCTCCTAATTCTGCAAAAAGTACTGCAGTGTCTGTTTCAGCAGTAAACCGCTGCAGTGTCTGTTTCAGCAGTAAACCGCTGCAGTGTCTGTTTCAGCCATAAACTGCTGCAGTGTCTGTTTCAGCAGTAAACCGCTGCAGTGTCTGTTTCAGCAGTAAACCGCTGCAGTGTCTGTTTCAGCAGTAAACCGCTGCAGTGTCTGTTTCAGCAATACACAACACACGTAGAAAAGGGACTTGTCATGCCATGCAAATATCTCTTCCACTATTTCACTATCTGTGTTCCCTTTTTCCTCTCATCTCACTTCTCCAATATCTCCTCATTCTTCTTCGTCTTTTTCAGCAGGTCAAGGTTAGGTTAATTAAACGTAGTTCCAGTGGGTTACATGCTGGTTTTGCAGGTCGGGGACATACTGGCGTCCCCGGGCATCAGGTGAATCTCTGGTGTAAACATGTGGTTCTCTGATTTGTTGTGTCCACTTGGGTTGCTGTCGACCTTGCCCTCCCCACCTGCCCCTCCTCCCACCACCACCACCACATCCTGGGTGCAGTTCCCAGCCGGTGTCCCCCCTGTCGTTCCCGCCACTTCCATCTGATTCTTCTCCTCGTTGGACGGACCTTGACCCCCGAGACCCTGGTCCGGGGAGTCCTCATCCCCTGGCGGGGTGTCCACCACCAGCCTCTCGCAGGACAGGGGGCTGGTCTCGTCTTCTGTGCCCAGGATGACGGCCTTTGTGCTGGGGAAGAGCAGCGAGGTCTCCCTCTCTGGGGATTCATTCTCCAGGAAGCTGAAGCTGATGTCATGGGGAGAGGTGGTGCTGGGTGGTGTCGGGGGGGGCTCGGTGGGTGGGCCCTTGATGAAGTTGACCTTTAGCTCTTTGGTCCCCTTGACGACAGGGTTGATGCCGTCTCTCAGGGTGCTACGGATGTTCTCCACGTCGTCTCTCGGGAACTGTGTGCCGCCATCTTGGTTGTAGGGGACAAACTCATACATGCTGTCTTTGAGGGAGGCAGCGTCCTGGAGGCTTTGGGCATCGTTGACCCTCGATTCTGGGAGGAGGTCTAGAGATGGAGGGAACTTTCTTCCGTATCCAGAGCCCTCCCCGAACTCAGCCCTGCAGCTGGCGAAGCTGTCCATGCTCGACAGGCTGCGTACTGCTTCGCTTTCCTTCAGTAGGGGCTCTGTCGAGGAAGAGGGTGGGACTTCCTGCCTCTCCAGCTCCACTTCCTGTTGGGGCCAGGCCGGGGACCCTGGGTGCTGTTGCCGCGAAGATACCGAGGTTGCCGTGGTGGCGGAGGTGCTCATAGTGCTCACAGAGCAGGAAGTGTTGAGGTTGGTAAAGGACTGAGACTTGGTCAGCTGGTTGAACATGATCTCTAGGTTCTGAGCGTTAAGAAGCTGAGAGGTACTGCCTCTGAATTCTGGGATACGGCCTCTATACTGAAAGCTACTGAGGGGCCTCCGCTCGGGGCTACCGCTGGTGGTGATGGTGATGCGGTGGGTGGACCCCAGGAGGACGGACTCGGGGTACTTCTTATCCAACGACCTGTCGGAGGCGGTGTGTCTGGGCGTGCCGGCCCAGCTGGGAGACAGGTGGTTGTCCTCTCCTCCTTTCTCCACGACTACATCCATCAGCTCCATACTCCGGGCGAACGCATCCTTCAGGTTCATGGAGACGATACTACCGTTCCTCTTGGCCCTCTCCAGAGCCTCCCGCCTCTTTATAGCCTTCTCCTGCCTCTTCTGCTCCTTGTAGAACTCAGAGAAATTGTTGACGATAATAGGGATGGGCAGAGCGATGACCAACACCCCGGCGATACAGCAGAGCCCCCCGACTATCTTACCCAGCAGAGTCTGAGGGTAGATGTCACCGTAACCCACCGTAGTCATAGTGATGGTGGCCCACCAGAAGGAGGCGGGGATGCTGGTAAACTTGGTGGCGTCTTCATCCTTCTCGGCGAAGAAGACGAGGCTGGAGAAGATCATAATGCCCATGGCCAGGAAGAGGATGAGCAGGCCCAGCTCGTTGTAACTCCTCCTCAGGGTGAAGCCTAGATTACATTACATTACATTAGAAAAAACTTGAATGTCCTCAATGAGGCAAATGCCAGTGTTTCTTCATCCTGGTTCTGTGGACCTAAACTTACATTTTGTTCCCCCCTTGCACTACACACCTGATGCCACGAATCAACTCAGCTGCGTAGTGCTAGGGAAAAAACAGAAATGTGCACCACTTTGGGTCCCCCAAGGACCAGGATTAAGATACACCGGGATAAACAACATGCATCCAGACCTAGAGACTGCAGCCCTGTGGAATGCCTGGCCAGCTTCAGAATCCTCAATATTCTCATGATCCGGAATATCTGCACCACACGCCGGACGTTCTGGAACTGTAGAACGCTCTTGTTGGATTCCGTCAGGAAGATAGTGACGTAATAAGGGAGGATGGCCAGCAGGTCAATAACGTTCAGGGGACCTTTAAGACAGAGGGAGAGAAAGAGAGGGGAGAGCGACTTTTGACTTTTTGTCTTTCTTTAATGAAACATTCTCATTTCATTAAAACCTCACCACCCTCACCACCACCCCTTAAAACAAAACACCCAAAAATATTTTGTACTGCAGTACTGCCTACATGTACCATACTCACCTTGCCCTCTACACCACGATACAAAAACAACACCATACATCACAATAACCAAATCCTCACCACTTCTACAACCGTATATCCAACCCATCTCCCCCAGCTGTTCAGACAGCCCCCCCCCCCCCCCCCAACACACCATATCTCCTGAAACATCTTCCCCAGCTATACAGACAGCCCCCCCAACACACCATATCTCCTGAAACATCTTCCCCAGCTGTACAGACAGTCCCCCCCCCAACACACCATATCTCCTGAAACATCTTCCCCAGCTATACAGACAGCCCCCCCAACACACCATATCTCCTGAAACATCTTCCCCAGCTATACAGACAGCCCCCCAACACACCATATCTCCTGAAACATCTTCCCCAGCTATACAGACAGCCCCCCCAACACACCATATCTCCTGAAACATCTTCCCCAGCTATACAGACAGCCCCCCCCAACACACCATATCTCCTGAAACATCTTCCCCAGCTGTACAGACAGCCCCCCAACACACCATATCTCCTGAAACATCTTCCCCAGCTATACAGACAGCCCCCCCCCCCCCCCCAACACACCATATCTCCTGAAACATCTTCCCAGCCATACAGACAGCCCCCCCAACACACCATATCTCCTGAAACATCTTCCCCAGCTATACAGACAGCCCCCCCAACACACCATATCTCCTGAAACATCTTCCCCAGCTATACAGACAGCCCCCCAACACACCATATCTCCTGAAACATCTTCCCCAGCTATACAGACAGCCCCCCAACACACCATATCTCCTGAAACATCTTCCTCAGCTATACAGACAGGGCCCCCAACACACCATATCTCCTGAAACATCTTCCCCAGCTATACAGACAGCCCCCCAACACACCATATCTCCTGAAACATCTTCCCCAGCTATACAGACAGCCCCCCAACACACCATATCTCCTGAAACATCTTCCCCAGCTATACAGACAGCCCCCCAACACACCATATCTCCTGAAACATCTTCCCCAGCTATACAGACAGCCCCCCCAACACACCATATCTCCTGAAACATCTTCCCCAGCTATACAGACAGCCCCCCAACACACCATATCTCCTGAAACATCTTCCTCAGCTATACAGACAGGCCCCCCAACACACCATATCTCCTGAAACATCTTCCCCAGCTATACAGACAGCCCCCCAACACACCATATCTCCTGAAACATCTTCCCCAGCTATACAGACAGCCCCCCCAACACACCATATCTCCTGAAACATCTTCCCCAGCTATACAGACAGCCCCCCAACACACCATATCTCCTGAAACATCTTCCTCAGCTATACAGACAGCCCCCCCAACACACCATATCTCCTGAAACATCTTCCCCAGCTATACAGACAGCCCCCCAACACACCATATCTCCTGAAACATCTTCCTCAGCTATACAGACAGGCCCCCCAACACACCATATCTCCTGAAACATCTTCCCCAGCTATACAGACAGCCCCCCAACACACCATATCTCCTGAAACATCTTCCCCAGCTATACAGACAGCCCCCCAACACACCATATCTCCTGAAACATCTTCCCCAGCTATACAGACAGCCCCCCAACACACCATATCTCCTGAAACATCTTCCCCAGCTATACAGACAGCCCCCCCAACACACCATATCTCCTGAAACATCTTCCCCAGCTATACAGACAGCCCCCCCAACACACCATATCTCCTGAAACATCTTCCCCAGCTATACAGACAGCCCCCCAACACACCATATCTCCTGAAACATCTTCCCCAGCTATACAGACAGCCCCCCCAACACACCATATCTCCTGAAACATCTTCCCCAGCTATACAGACAGCCCCCCAACACACCATATCTCCTGAAACATCTTCCCCAGCTATACAGACAGCCCCCCCAACACACCATATCTCCTGAAACATCTTCCCCAGCTGTACAGACAGTCCCCCAACACACCATATCTCCTGAAACATCTTCCCCAGCTATACAGACAGCCCCCCAACACACCATATCTCCTGAAACATCTTCCCCAGCTGTACAGACAGTCCCCCCCCCCAACACACCATATCTCCTGAAACATCTTCCCCAGCTATAAAGACAGCCCCCCCAACACACCATATCTCCTGAAACATCTCAACACTTTTCATCATTCTATAGAACTCGAAATTTACATTTACATTTAAGTCATTTAGCAGACGCTCTTATCCAGAGCGACTTACAAATTGGAAAGTTCATACATATTCATCCTGGTCCCCCCGTGGGGAATGAACCCACAACCCTGGCGTTACAAGCGCCATGCTCTACCAACTGAGCCACACGAATTCCACCCTAAGGCGCGCAGAGACCATCCCATTAACCAATAGTAAAGGGTCTGTTATCCCCTCACCTTTGACCCTGTTCCTCCTTGTTAGCCAACTGAGCAAACAGAAAATTTAACAACACACATTTGTCTTTCTCCTTATTAGAATACCTGTACCCCATTATAAACATCCCAGCAGTAAAAACCTCCCCAACCTCTCACACAGACATTACAACAGTAAAAACCTCCACCAACCTCTCACACAGACATTACAACAGTAACAATCTCCCCCAACCTCTCACACAGCCATTACAACAGTAAAAACCACCCCCAACCTCTCATACAGACATCCCAACAGTAACCCCCCCCCCCCCCAACCTCTCACACAGCCATTACAACAGTAACAACCCCCCCAACCTCCCACACAGACATTACAACAGTAAACCCCCCCCCCCCCCCAACCTCTCACCCAGACATCCCAACAGTAAAAACCTCCACCAACCTCTCACACAGACATTCCAACAGTAAAAACCTCCCCCAACCTCTCACACAGACATTACAACAGTAAAAACCACCCCAACCTCTCACACAGACATTACAACAGTAAAAACCTCCCCCAACCTCCCCCAACCTCTCACACAGACATCCCAACAGTAAAAACCTCCCCCAACCTGCATACCCTTGGCTTCACGGCTCGGTCTTTCCAAACCAAAGAAGAAGGAGCTGGGAGCATCCATCTCCTTGAGCACGGAGAACCTCGCTCTTACAAGTACTCCCTTTGCTTTAACCTGGAAAAAACTGCCCAGGTCCCTGCGTAATTCAGCTAAATTAGCATGGAGGCCTACATCGCCTTGCCCCACCATCTCTACCTCCATCTCACTAATACTACGCTCTAGTTCCCCCAATACTTTCCTAGGATGAGAGAGCTGTATACTGTTGACAGAAAAGCCGAATTTGGACTTTCCCCACATCCCACCATTGACTCAGAGACCCATACTCCTCTCTTCGCTGCCCCCACCTTTCCCAAAAGGTCTGGAAACCTGAGCAAAAAGTTGCATCTTGTAAGAGCTTTACATTAAACTTCTATTAGGATGCCTGCCGGGGCCCTGGTGAAATAGACAGCCGAGCCATGGTTATGTGGTGATCCGAAAACCCCACCGGGAGAATGGTAGCGCCCAACAGCCTATTGCTCCGATTCCTGGACATGTAAAACCCCACCGGGAGAATGGTAGCGCCCAACAGCCTATTGCTCCGATTCCTGGACATGTAAAACCCCACCGGGAGAATGGTAGCGCCCAACAGCCTATTGCTCCGATTCCTGGACATGTAAAACCCCACCGGGAGAATGGTAGCGCCTAACAGCCTATTGCTCCGATTCCTGGACATGTAAAACCCCACCGGGAGAATGGTAGCGCCCAACAGCCTATTGCTCTGATTGCTGGACATGTAAAACCCCACCGGGAGAATGGTACCGCCCAACAGCCTATTGCTCTGATTGCTGGACATGTAAAAACCCACCGGGAGAATGGTAGCGCCCAACAGCCTATTGCTCCGATTCCTGGACATGTAAAACCCCACTGGGAGAATGGTAGCGCCCAACAGCCTATTGCTCTGATTCCTGGACATGTAAAACCCCACTGGGAGAATGGTAGCGCCCAACAGCCTATTGCTCTGATTCCTGGACATGTAAAACCCCACCGGGAGAATGGTAGCGCCCAACAGCCTATTGCTCTGATTCCTGGACATGTAAAACCCCACCGGGAGAATGGTAGCGCCCAACAGCCTATTGCTCTGATTCCTGGACATGTAAAACCCCACCGGGAGAATGGTAGCGCCCAACAGCCTATTGCTCCGATTCCTGGACATGTAAAACCCCACCGGGAGAATGGTAGCGCCCAACAGCCTATTGCTCTGATTCCTGGACATGTAAAACCCCACCGGGAGAATGGTAGCGCCCAACAGCCTATTGCTCTGATTCCTGGACATGTAAAACCCCACCGGGAGAATGGTAGCGCCCAACAGCCTATTGCTCTGATTCCTGGACATGTAAAACCCCACCGGGAGAATGGTAGCGCCCAACAGCCTATTGCTCCGATTCCTGGACATGTAAAACCCCACCGGGAGAATGGTAGCTCCCCACAGCCTATTGCTCCGATTCCTGGACATGTAAAAACCCACCGGGAGAATGGTAGTGCCCAACAGCCTATTGCTCTGATTCCTGGACATGTAAAACCGATCAAGTCGAGCTGCACTCACCCTAGCCCCAAAAACCTTCACCCATGTATTCTGTCTTGTGTTGGGATGTGTAGTTCTCCAAACATCCACTAGGTCGAACTGATTAATGATGCCCCTTAACACTTCCACTGACCCTGAATCAGGCTCTTCCCCATTTCTGTCTTTTGTAAAATCCGTTGTACAGTTCCAGTCCCCGCCGACCACCAGCGTCTCCTCAGGCGCTACCTGTGAGAGTTCCTGTATAAGACACCCAAATAGAATGCCTCTCTCTCTCCCGGTGTTGCGCATACACAGTTATAAGGACAAAACCTATGTTGTTAATTTCTGCTTTTACTACAAGCAGCCTAACCCCTACACACCTCCTTTGAGGAGCACATTTTTACAGACAGACCCGGTGCAAAAAGGACTGCCACCCCTGCACTAAGATTTGTCCCATGGTTCAACACACTTGCCCCTTTCCACCAGAGCCCCCAATAGACTTCATTACCACATCACTATGCGTCTCCTGCAGAAACAACACCTGTACTTTTTTGTTTGTTTTACATATTCACCAAACACACTCCTCTTTCATGCATCTCTGGCGCCATTTATATTGAGCGAGCCGACCCGAAGAGTCTCCCATAAGTAGTGGGATAAAAGCCAGAAAAGAAAGAGACCAATAGCAAAGCCCAAAAAGCCCCAGTGCCAGAAAGAAGCTAATAATCGAAACAGTGTCTGAAGGAGGACCCTTACGCACTGTTGTGACCCACTTCCTCAACCTAAACCGTTTCCAGGGTGAGAGGACACCTTGCCCCTCATTTCTCATAGCATGTTGTACTGATCTTACAAACTTTCTCTCGGATCAGAAAAAAAAAGCCTTGAGATGAACTTTTTTCCCCTTGGTCTCATTCAGGAACCTTGTCAGTTCCCTCACCGTGTACTTTGACCTCTCTGCTTGACTGGCAGTCAGGTCCGGACTCTTTGAGAAGGAGTCTGAAAAAAAGCCTCCTCATCATCCTCTTCCTCAAACTCACCTTCCTCCTCCTCATCTCTATCTCCCATCCTGACCCCCTGCCCTTCCTCTCTGGTAAGGGCCTCCCCCCCAGCACCAGGCAAAGGTTCCTTAGTGCCTTTGACCACCCCAGCCTCTCCCCTCCCTACTCCCTCCTCCTCCCCCCTGGTCTCTTACCCTTCCCCACTTACCCTTCCCCACTACACTCTCCTCATCCACTAGCAAAACCTGACTAGACCCAGCCTCATCTACACCACCATCCGTTAACCTGACTAGACCCAGCCTCATCTACACCACCATCCATAACCTGACTAGACTCAGCCTCATCTACACCACCATCCATAACCTGACTAGACCCAGCCTCATCTACACCACCATCCATAACATGACTAGACCCAGCCTCATCTACACCACCATCTATAACCTGAATAGACCCAGCCTCATCTACACCCCCATCTATAACATGACTAGACCCAGCCTCATCTACACCACCATCTATAACATGACTAGACCCAGCCTCATCTACACCCCCATCTATAACATGACTAGACCCAGCCTCATCTACACCCCCATCTATAACATGACTAGACCCAGCCTCATCTACACCACCATCTATAACCTGACTAGACCCAGCCTCATCTACACCACCATCTATAGCATGACTAGTCCCAGCCTCATCTACCCCACCATCTATAGCCTGACTTGGCCGAGCCTCATCTACACCCCCATCTATAACATGACTAGACCCAGCCTCATCTACACCACCATCTATAGCATGACTTGGCCGAGCCTCAGCATGCGTCTCATGGCCCCCTGCACGTTGACCTCAATTTCCCCCACTGGCGCTTGGATCCTCACCTTGTCTACGGCCTTTATGTGGGCACGCAAATGTCTTATGCCCCAAATCCCCTCACTCAAAACACCGTAGACTATCTGTGCTGGCAAACCCTGCATAGAGCCTCTCCCCAGGCCTCATTTTAAAATGCTAATTTAACTGTTGTTCATTATTATTCAGAAACATGAACACTTGCCTCCGGAACGAATAAAACATGCTTAACGCCATCTGCCTGAAAACCTGCCGACACGAAAACCTCTAGCAGACTTACCAAAACCACTCAGCTCTTTCCTGATTTGATCATCCGTAATAAACAGAGGCACATTTGCAACTACCACCATGGTCGAAGGAGTTGAAAGAGGAGAAATTGGCACCAACACACCCCTTACAAATATTCCACTAGCAATGAGCCTACCCACCAAATGTGCTCTTTTCATGAACACAACCACAGCTTTGTTCATTCTGGAAGCGTTATGTATGAATTCAGCTCCTACCTGTTCACCGACCGCGAGCAGAACCTCCTCCACCTTAACTCCATTCTCACACCTGAATTCATGCCGTAACGACACCGTCTCCTAGGCTGAGAAGCCATCGCGCACACTACACCTTCCAAACACCAGGAAACTAAAACTCTGTCCTCTTCCACCCTAAATTTGAAAAAAAAAAAAAAACTGTGGGTACCACTAAAATAACATTAACCCTCCACCATAGAAAAGAAAAATTGAAAGAAAAGACCAAGGAGACCAAGGAGAATAAGTTAGGACACCAAACACTCAAACTCCCAAAAACTCCCAGCATGCACTGAAAGAGAGAGAGAGAAAGATGGAGAGAGGGAGGGAGGTGGAGAGAGAGAGGAGAGAGAGATAAAGATGGAGAGAGAGGGGGAGAGAGAAAGAAAGAGAGAGAGAAAGAAAGATGGAGAGAGGGAGGGAGGTGGAGAGAGAAAGAGAGAGAGAGAGAGGAGAGAGAGAGAAAGATGGAGAGAGAGGGGGAGAGAGAAAGAAAGATGGAGAGAGGGAGGGAGAGAGGGAGAGAGAGAGAGTGAGAGAGAGAGAGAGACAAAGGGAGAGAGAGAAAGAGAGAGAAGCAATAGTTTTTCTTAAATGTTTTTTAACAAGACGTTGTACAAGTGTAAAATTTATTTATTGTGCCTTTTATATAATTATAAATATGATTCAGAACATTCTCTTTTACAATAATGAACTGACATCAACCAGCTGAATTGCAACTAAATTAGGCCTTTCACTAAAACGCAAACATAATATATGATTAATGAAATGGGTTAAATAAAACCAAATATATGATCAATGAAATCAAATCATCATCATCCACCCTGCAGTGGATCAGAGTTTAGTTGAAAGGCAGGTCTGGCCTCGTTTGGCCTATATGAACTGGTCGCAGATCAGTTTGTACTATCAAACATGATAATGAGTTGACAAGCACAAATAGATCTGGAACCAGGCTAGCGTATATATCTACCTTTGAAGAACTTCCATTTGTTGGGTGAGGAGAGGAAGCGGAGGAGGTACTCCATGGTAAACCAGGCGATGCAGATGGCTTCTACATGGGCCAGCTGGGGGTTGTCGTTGGCCTGGCCGAACTCATCTAGCACCTGGAGCTCTGGTAGAGTGTTGAGGGACAAGGCGATAGTGGAGAGAATGATGAACAGGATGGACAGGATGGCCAGGATCTTGAGGAAGGAGAGAGAGAGGGACAGAGAGAGGGGGGAAGGGGAGAGAGAGGGAGGGCATGGGGAGAGAGAGAGAGAGAGAGGGCAGGGGAAGAGAGAGAGAGGGAGGGCAGGGAGGGAGAGAGCAAGAGGGAGAGAGAGAGAGAGAGGGAGGGAGGGAGGGAGAGAGCAAGAGGGAGAGAGAGAGAGCGAGAGGGAGGGAGGGAGAGAGAGTGGGAGGGGGAGAGAGGGTGGGGGGGTGAGGGAGACGGTGGGAGGGTGTGAGGGAGGGAGGGTGTGAGGATGTGAGGGAGGGGGAAAGGGAGGGCAGGGAGGGAGAGAGGGTGGGAGAGAGAGAGATGGCAGGGGAAGAGTGTGAGAGAGAGAGAGAGAGGGAGGGCAGGGAGGGTGAGAGAAAGAGAGTGGGAGGGGAAAGAGAGGGAGGGAGAGGAGAGAGAGAGGAAGGGAGAGCGAGAGAGAGGGAGGGCAGGAAGGGAGAGAGGAGAGAGAGAGGGAGGGAGAGCGAGAGAGAGAGGAAGGGAGGGAGGGCAGGGGGAAAGAGACATTCAATACAAACCGTCCAACCCAAAAAGGCCTGTGGTGTTGATGGTATCCTCAATGAAATTATAAAATATACAGACAACAAATTCCAATTGACTATACTACAACTCTATAACATCATCCTCAGCTCTGGCATCTTCCCCAATATTTGGAACCAAGGACTGATCACCCCAATACACAAAAGTGGAGACAAATTTGACTCCAATAACTAGCGTGGGATATGCGTCAATTGGGAAAATCCTCTGCATTATCATTAACAGCAGACTCGTACATTTCATAATTGAAAACAATGTACTGAGCAAATGTCAAATTGGCTTTTTACTAAATTACAGTACGACAGACCACGTATTCAAAAATTTGCAAAAAAAACACAAATTTCTTTCCACAGGGCCGTGGGGTGAGACAGGGATGCAGCTTAAGCCCCACCCTCTTCAACATATATATCAACGAATTGGCGAGGGCACTAGAACAGTCTGCAGCACCCAGCCTCACCCTAATAGAATCTGAAGTCAAATGTCTGGTGCTTCTGTCACCAACCAAGGAGGGCCTACAGAGGCACCTAGATCTTCTGCACAGATTCTGTCAGACCTGGGCCCTGACAGTGAATCTCAGTGAAACAAAAAGGTCCAGTTGCCAAGACCACGAAAACAAATTCCATCTAGACACCGTTGACATAGAGCAGGTGTTCCCAAACTGGGGTATGCCGTCGGAGGTACGCCAAATACAAATGTGATTCACATTAAAAAAAAGTTTTATATTTTCCAACAGGCCTAAACATTTGGGTGAGTTTTTTTCTCTCGCCTCGTTTCACTGACAAAAATAACATTAAAAAAAATAACATTAAACCATCTAGTGTTCAGCAAAATAACAACACAATGTTAAATACAGGTAGCCTAGTCAAATCATTAACATCCAATCACATTAACCTGATGAGGACAGAGGGCGCTGTTTTCACTTTGGGGGAAATTCGTGCCCAATTTAAACGGCCTCGTACTCAATTCTTGCTCGTACAATATGCATATTATTATTACTATTGGATAGAAAACACTCTCTAGTTTCTAAAACCGTTAGAATTTTGTCTGTGAGTAAAACAGAACTCATTTGGCAGCACACTTTCTGACCAGGAAGTGGAAAGTCTGAAAATGATGCTCTGTTCAAGGGCCTGCCTATAAATGGGCATGATACGTATGAGTATACGTGCACGTCATACACCTTCCCCTAGATGTCAAGAGGAAGTGAGAGAAGAAATGAAGTGTTTATCTTGGTCTGAGGTGGAATAAATCCTCTTGGAATGACGTGTCCGCCATTTCCTGTTTTCTGAAAAGCGCGAAGTTGGACCTGGAATTGCCTTCTGGAAAGCTGTCGTTATAGGCGAATACTATCTCCGGCTTTGATTTTATTTGATACATGTTACAATATCATCGTAAAGTATGTTTTTTCAATATAGTTTTATTAGATTATTGAAATGTTTTCGGGACGTTAGGCGTGTTGCGTTGTCTGTGTTTGTTGACGTTGGAGAGCTTCGCGCCACTTGGCCAGTGTGCTTGCTAATTCAAGAGGGAAAAACGATGTTCTAAATCCAAACAACGACTGTTCTGGACAAAGGACCCCTTGTACAACATTCTGATGGAAGATCACCAAAAGTAGGACCCATTTTGTGATGCTATTTCATATATCTGTCGAACTGTGTACTAGTAGTTTTGCGCCCAGGTTTTGGCCACTCTCTCGCTATAACGTAAGCCTTATGTCGTAATGAAGATATTTTTAGAATTCTAACACTGCGATTGCATTAAGAACTAGTGTATCTATCATTTCCTATACAACATGTATTTTTTTGTAATGTTTATGAATAGCTATTTGGTCAGAATAGGTGAGAGTCTAATAGAAATATCCGCACATTCTGGGAAAAAGATGCTACGTTAGCATAATGGATAACCACTGATTTCAGCTCTAAATATGCACATTTCCGAACAAAACATAAGTGTATGTATAACCTGATGTTATAGGACTGTCATCTGAGGAAGGTTTATGAAGGTTAGTGAAAATTAATATCTTTTGCTGGTTTATTCGCTAACGCTAACGTGCCTATTGCTATCGCTAACGTGCCTTGATGAATGAATGCGGTTGTGTGGTAGGCTATTGTAGTAAGCTAATATAATGCTATATTGTGTTTTCGCTGTAAAACACTTAAAAAAACTGAAATATTGGCTGGATTCACAAGATGTTTGTCTTTAATTTGCTGTACACCATGTCTTTTTCAGAAATGTTTTATGATGAGTATTTAGGTATTTTACGTTGGTCTCTATAATTACTCTGGCTGCTTCGGTGCTATTTCTGACGGTAGCTGTGATGGTAGCAGCAATGTAAAACTGATTTATACCTCAAATATGCACATTTTTCAAACAAAACATAGATTTATTGTGTAACATGTTATAAGACTGTCATCTGATGAAGTTGTTTCTTGGTTAGTTTGGTTGGTTCTTGGTTAGTTTGGTTGGTTTCATGCATGCTACCTGTGGTGTGAAAAATGTCTGTCCTTTTTTGTATTTGGTGGTGAGCTAACATAAATATATGTGGTGTTTTCGCTGTAAAACATTTTAAAAATCGGACATGTTGACTGGATTCACAAGATGTGTATCTTTCATTTGCTGTATTGGACTTGTTAATGTGTGAAAGTTAAATATTTCCCCAAAATATTTTTTGAATTTCGCGCTCTGCCTTTTCAGTGGAATGTGGGAGGAGTTCCGCTAGCGGAACGCCGGGGCTAGAAAGGTTAACCGTTACCCTCTCGCGGGAATTCCACTAACGGTCCATATGTAGCCAAACGTAGCTGCTGCTGATGTTGGTATCTGTACTGATGGAGCAAAAGCCATGACAGGGAGACATAGTGGAGTGGTAACGCGCGTGCAAGCAGTTGCTCCCGACGCCACTTGGGTACACTGCAGCATCCACCGAGAGGCTCTTGCTGCCAAGGGAATGCCTGACAGCTTAGAAAGACGTTTTGAACACTACAGTGAAAATGGTTAACTTGGTTAAAGCAAGGCCCCTGAACTCTCGTGTATTTTCTGCACTATGCAATGATATGGACAGCGACCATGTAAGGCTTTTACAGCATACAGAAATGCGCTGGTTATCAAGGGGTAAAGTATTGACATGTTTCTTTTTAATTGAGCTACGAGCTTAAAGTTTTCTTTACTGACCATCATTTTCACTTGTTTGACTGCTTGCATGATGACGAGTTTCTCTATCTGGGTGATGTTTTTTCTCTCTTGAATAATCTGAATCTAGGACTACAGAGACTCTCTGCAACTACATTCAATGTGCAGGACAAAATTGAGGCTTTGATTAAGAAGTTGGAGCTCTTCTTTGTCTGCATTAACAAGGACAACACACAGGTCTTTCCATCGTATGATTTTTTGTGTGCAAATGAACTCAAGCTTACGGACAATGTCAAATGTGATATAGCGAAGTAACTGAGTGAATTGGGTGTGCAATTATGCAGGTACTTTCCCGAAACGGATGACACAAACTACTGGATTCGTTATCCCTTTCATGCCCTGCCTCCAGTCCAGTGAAGAGTTGAGATGCTGAATGGGGTTCTGCTGCTCCCAGGCTAGGCCACTGATTGACTGATCAGGTCAGCTGACTCTGTTCTCTGGCAACCTGGTTGCTAACACATAGGTGTGACGTGTCGATTAAGGCAGCCTCTGATTCAGAGGGTTAAATGCAGGAAGACATATTTCAGTTGAAGGCATTTTGTTGAACAACTGACTGACTTACCCTTTCCCTGTGCCACTGAACACTAGGGTCAGGCTCAGTGGTGTAAAGTACTTAAGTAAAAATACTTTACTTTTTAAATTTTTGACAACTTTTGCTTCAAATCAAATCAAAGTTGATTTCAAATAAAATAAAATCACTACATTCCTAAAGAAAATTCTGTACTTTTTACTCCATATATTTTCCCTTATACCGAATAGTACTCAATACATTTTGAATGCTTAGCAGGACAGAAATTTTTTCCAATTCGCACACTTATCAAGAGAACATCCCTGGTCATCCCTTCTGCATCGGATCTGGTGGACTCAGTAAACACAAATGCTTTGTTTTTAAATGATGTCTGAGTGTGCCCCTGGCTATCCGTAAAAAATAAAAATAAAATAAAATTGTGCCGTTTTAATATAATATAATATAAGGAATTTTTAATTATTCATACTTTTAGTTTGATACTTAAGTATATTTAAAACCAAATACTTTTAGACTTCTACTCAAGTAGTATTTTTCTGGGTGACTTTCACTTAAGTAATTTTTTATTAAGATATCTTTACTTTTACTCAAGTATGACAATTGGGTACTTTGGTAACCTACCTCATCAGTAAAAGGTTACGAAGGAGAAACAGCACCCACTACCGTTGACCAGGGAATAGAGTATAATTTAGGATGCAGCCACCGCAAAGAGTCCATCTCCTCCAGAGCAAGAAATAGGCCTACTTGAGCAAAGCAAAGACAAAAGTGTTTCTGTGCCAGATTCTTATAAAATTAAGATACTTTCTTTGCCATAATTAACATCATAAACATCTTAAACATAATTTGCATTTGTTTAATACATACAGTACCAGTCAAAAGTTTGGACACACCTACTCATTCAAGGGGTTTTCTTTCTTTTTACTATGTTTTCATCAGTTAATTGTAATGCATTCCCGGCGAATACATCATGAAGCTGGTTGAGATAATGCCAATAGTGTGTAAAGCTGTCATCAAGGCAAAGTATGGTTACATTGAAGAAGTATAAAATATATTTTGATTTGTTAAACTGTTTTTTGGTTACTACGTGATTCCACATGTGTTATTTCATAGTTTTGATGTCTTCACTATTATTCTACAACGTAGAAAATAATAAAAATAAAGAAAAACCCTTGAATGAGTAGATGTGTCCAAACTTTTGACTGGTACCGTACATAATTTCTCCATTAAAAAGGAGGTGAAGAAGATGCCTATTGCGCCCCAAAATACTTTTGACCAAAAGTGATAATGATAAGCTGTAGACCACACTATCTACCTCGAAAGTTTTCATCTGTATTTTTCGTAGCTGTCTTCATACCACCAGAGACCGATGCTGGCACTCAGACCGCACTCAATGAGCTGTATAAGTATGTTGTATACTGCCATAAGCAAACAGGAAAATGCTCATCCAGAGGCGGAGCTCCTAGTGGCCGGGGACTTTAATGCAGGGAAACTTAAATCAGTTTTACCTAATTTCTACCAGCATGTTACATGTGCAACTAGAGGGGAAACAAACTCTAGATCATCTTTACTCCACACACAGAGACGCATACAAAGCTCTCCCTCGCCCTCCATTTGGCAAATCTGACCATAATTATATCCTCCTGATTTCTGCTTACAAGCAAATATTAAAGCAGGAAGCACCAGTGACCCGGTCAATAAAAAAGTGGTCAGATGAAGCAGATGCTAAGCTACAGGACTGTTTTGCTAGCACAGACTGGAATACGTTCTGTGATTCATCCGATGGCATTGAGGAGTACACCACATCAGTCACTGGCTTCCTCAATAAGTGCATCGATGACGTCGTTCCCACAGTGACTGTACGTACATATCCCAACCAGAAGCCATGGATTACAGGCAACATCCGCACTGAGCAAAAGGCTAGAGCTTCTGCTTTCAAGGAGTGGGATTCTAACCCGGAAGTTTATAAGAAATCCTGCTATGCCCTCCAATGAACCATCAAACAGGAAAAGCGTCAATATATGACTTTAGATCGAATCGTTCTACACTGGCTCCGATGCTCGTTGGATGTGTCAGGGCTTGTAAACTATTACAGACTAAAAAGGGAATCATAGCCGAGAGCTGCCCAGTGACACGAACCTACCAGACGAGCTAAATTACTTCTATGCTCGCTTCGAGGCAAGTAACACTGAAACATGCATGAGAGCATCATCTGTTTCTGGATGACTGTGTGATTACGCGCTCCGCAGCCGATGTGAGTAAGACCTTTAAACAGGTCAACATTCCCAAGGCCGCTGGGCCAGACGGATTACCAGGATGTGTACTCCAAGCATGTGCTGACCAACTGGCAAGTGTCTTCACTGACATTTTCAACCTCTCCCTGTCTAAGTCTGTAATACCAACATGTTTCAAGCAGACCACCATAGTCCCTGTGCCCAAGAACACTAAGGTAACCTGCCTAAATGACTACCTACCCTTAACTCTCACGTCTGTAGCCATGAAGTGCTTTGAAAGTGCTTTGAAAGGCTGGTCTTGGCTCACCTAGACCCACTCCAATTTGCATAGCGCCCCAACAGATCCACAGATGATGCAATCTCTATTGCACTCCACACTTTCACACCTGGACAAAAGGAACACCTATGTGAGAATGCTATTAATTGACTACAGTTCAGCGTTCAACACCATAGTGCCCTCAAAGCTCATCACCAAGCTAAGGACACTGGGACTAAATACCTTCCTCTGCAACTGGATTCTAGACTTCCTGACATGGCGCCCCCAGGTGGTAAGGGTAGGTAACAACACATCCGCCACACTATTCCTCAACACTGGAGCTCCCCAGGGGTGCGTGCTTAGCCCACCTCCTGTACTCCCTGCTCACTCATGACTGCACAGGACAGGCACGACTCCAACACCATCATTAAGTTTGCCGTTGATACACCAGTGACCAACAACTATGCATATATTGAAGAAGTGACGACATTTCAAAATGGAAAGAAAAAACAAGTACTATTGCCGCTTTTAAGCGAGTATGCGATCACGCTCGTTCGGTTCGGCTAGCCGAGTTCGGCTAAGCGCCAGCTGAACTAAAGCATGCTGACGCCGTTTGTCATCACATACTTACAGTACTAGCTCAGTACTAGTTCAGTACTAGCTCAGTACTAGTTCAGTACTAGTTCAGTACTAGCTCAGTACTAGTTCAGTACTAGCTCAGTACTAGTTCAGTATTAGTTCAGTACTAGTTCAGTACTAGCTCAGTACTAGCTCAGTACTAGTTCAGTACTAGCTCAGTACTAGCTCAGTACTAGTTCAGTACTAGTTCAGTACTAGCTCAGTACTAGCTCAGTACTAGCTCAGTACTAGTTCAGTACTAGCTCAGTACTAGTTCAGTACTAGCTCAGTACTAGCTCAGTACTAGTTCAGTACTAGCTCAGTACTACCTCAGTACTAGCTCAGTACTAGCTCAGTACTAGCTCAGTACTAGTTCAGTACTAGTTCAGTACTAGCTCAGTACTAGCTCAGTACTAGCTCAGCCATGTCAGGAGTATCTCCCCTTCAACGTAATATTAATGTTCTTACCAAGACAAGGTCACCTAATGAAAAAGATGTCACATCTTTTCAATTTGCGACACATAACAGATGTCAAACAATAGCTATAGAACATACTCCTATCAAATCTCTAAATACAAATTCAGAAAGTATTCAGACCCCTTGACTTTTTCACATTTTGTTACGTTACAGCCGAGGCACAGATCTGGGGAAGGGTACCAAAACATTTCTGCAACATTGAAGGTCCCCAAGAACACAGTGGCATCTATCATTCTTAAATGGAAGAAGTTTGGAACCACCAAGACTCTTCCTAGAACTGGCCGCCTGGCCAAACTGAGCAATCGGGGGAGAAAGGCCTTGGTCAGGGAGGTGACCAAGAACCCTATAGTCACTCTGATAGAGCTCCAGAGTTCCTCTGTGGAGATTGGAGAACCTTCCAGAAGGACAACTATCTCTGCAGCACTCCATCAATCAGGCCATTATGGTAGAGTGGCCAGACTGAAGCCACTATTCAGTAAAATGCATGACAGCCCACTTGAAGTTTGCCCGAAAAGCACCTAAAGACTCTCAGACCATGAGAAACAAGATTCTCTGGTCTGATGAAACCAACATTGAACTCTTTGGCCTGAATGCCAAGCATCACGTCTGCAGGAAACCTGGCACCATCCCTACGGTGAAGCATGGTGGTGGAAGCGTCATGCTGTGGGGATGTTTTTCAGCGGCAGGGACTGGAAGACTGGTGAGGATGGAGGCAAAGATGAACAGAGCAAAGTACAGAGAGTTACTTGATGAAAACCTGCTCCAGAGTGCTCAGGACCTCAGACTGGGGCAATGACAGGACAATGACCCTAAGCACACAGCCAAGACAATACAGGTGTGGCTTCGGGACAAGTCTCTGAATCTCCTTGAGTGCAGCAACGCTCCACATTCAACCTGACAGAGTTTGACAGGATCTGCAGAGAAGAATGGGAGAAACTCCCCAAATACAGGTCTGCCAAGCTTGTAGCGTCATACCCAAGAAGACTCAAGGCTGTAATCACTGCCAAAGGTGTTTCAATAATGTACTGAGTAAAGGGTCTGAGTACTTATGTAAATGTGAAATTTCATAATTTAAAAAAAACCTTTGCTTTGTCATTATGGGGTATTGTGTGTAGATTGATGAGGGAAAAAAGCAATTTAATTAATTTTAGAATACATTTGTCAAGTGGTCTGAATGCATGACAGAAAAGAGAAGCTCTTCCTCTAACACATATCTCAATCCAAAGGAAAATAGAAGCTCTCTCTCTCTCCCTCCTTCTCTTTCTCTTTCTGCCTCATCTTTCTCTCTCTGCCTCCCTCATCTTTCTCTCTCTGCCTCCTCTTCCTCTCTCTGCCTCCTCCTCTTCCTCTCTCTGCCTCCCCCTCTTCCTCTCTCTGCCTCCCTCCTCATCTTTCTCTCTCTGTCTCCTCCTCACCTTTCTCTCTCTGCCTTCTCCTCTTCCTTTCTCCGCCTCCTCCTCTTCTCTCTCTGCCTGCCTCTCCTCCCCTCTCTCTCTGCCTCCCTCCTATTTTTCTCTCTCTCTGCCTCCCTCTCTCTCTCTCTCTCTCTCTGCCTGCCTCTTCTCTCTCTGCCTGCCTCTCCTTCCCTCTCTCTCTGCCTCCCTCCTCCTCTTTCTCTCTCTCTGCCTCCCTCCTATTTTTCTCTCTCTCTGCCTCCCTCTCTCTCTCTCTCTCTGCCTGCCTCCTCTCCCTCTGCCTGCCTCTCTCTTGCTGGATAACATTTACAGCAGGAATATTGAGGCAGTGAGAGATGTAACACTTTGCTTGAAGAGGTCCTCTTGTAGAGCCATACGAGGTAATATTGGTTTTTGTAGAGCCATGCAAGGTAATCTTGGTTTTTGTAGAGCCATACAAGGTCATCTTGGTGTTTGTAGAGCCATGCAAGGTCATCTTGGTGTTTGTAGAGCCATGCAAGGTCATCTTGGTGTTTGTAGAGCCATGCAAGGTCATCTTGGTGTTTGTAGAGCCATGCAAGGTCATCTTGGTGTTTGTAGAGCCATACAAGGTCATCTTGGTGTTTGTAGAGCCATACAAGGTCATCTTGGTGTTTGTAGAGCCATACAAGGTAATCTTGGTTTTTGAATCAGCATGTCAATGGAAGCCATGTTGGCAGCGGAAGTTATAGGGCAGTGGATGGTGAACAGTTCAGGTTGTTTGCAGCCTATTGTTCTGTCCCATGAAATGCTCCTCTGAATCTCAAAGAACTGTAAAGAGGCTTGTTCAAGGCAAACAGAGATCCCTGGACTTACACTAGCTTGGTCTCTAGGTTACGCTGCCTTGGTCTCTAGGTTACGCTAGCTTGGTCTCTAGGTTACGCTAGCTTGGTCTCTAGGTTACGCTAGCTTGGTCTCTAGGTTACGCTACCTTGGTCTCTAGGTTACGCTACCTTGGTCTCTAGGTTACGCTGCCTTGGTCTCTAGGTTACGCTAGCTTGGTCTCTAGGTTACGCTAGCTTGGTCTCTAGGTTACGCTGCCTTGGTCTCTAGGTTACGCTAGCTTGGTCTCTAGGTTACGCTAGCTTGGTCTCTAGGTTACGCTACCTTGGTCTCTAGGTTACGCTAGCTTGGTCTCTAGGTTACGCTACCTTGGTCTCTAGGTTACGCTAGCTTGGTCTCTAGGTTACGCTGGCTTGGTCTCTAGGTTACGCTGGCTTGGTCTCTAGGTTACGCTACCTTGGTCTCTAGGTTACGCTACCTTGGTCTCTAGGTTACGCTAGCTTGGTCTCTAGGTTACGCTAGCTTGGTCTCTAGGTTACGCTAGCTTGGTCTCTAGGTTACGCTAGCTTGGTCTCTAGGTTACGCTGGCTTGGTCTCTAGGTTACGCTAGCTTGGTCTCTAGGTTACGCTAGCTTGGTCTCTAGGTTACGCTAGCTAGGTCTCTAGGTTACGCTAGCTTGGTCTCTAGGTTACGCTAGCTAGGTCTCTAGGTTACGCTAGCTTGGTCTCTAGGTTACGCTAGCTTGGTCTCTAGGTTACGCTAGCTAGGTCTCTAGGTTACGCTGGCTTGGTCTCTAGGTTACGCTGGCTTGGTCTCTAGGTTACGCTAGCTAGGTCTCTAGGTTACGCTAGCTTGGTCTCTAGGTTACGCTAGCTTGGTCTCTAGGTTACGCTAGCTTGCTCTCTAGGTTACGCTAGCTTGGTCTCTAGGTTACGCTAGCTTGCTCTCTAGGTTACGCTGGCTTGCTCTCTAGGTTACGCTGGCTTGGTCTCTAGGTTACGCTGGCTTGGTCTCTAGGTTACGCTAGCTTGGTCTCTAGGTTACGCTAGCTTGCTCTCTAGGTTACGCTAGCTTGGTCTCTAGGTTACGCTAGCTTGGTCTCTAGGTTACGCTACCTTGGTCTCTAGGTTACGCTAGCTAGGTCTCTAGGTTACGCTAGCTTGGTCTCTAGGTTACGCTATCTTGGTCTCTAGGTTACGCTAGCTTGGTCTCTAGGTTACGCTAGCTAGGTCTCTAGGTTACGCTACCTTGGTCTCTAGGTTACGCTACCTTGGTCTCTAGGTTACGCTACCTTGGTCTCTAGGTTACGCTACCTTGGTCTCTAGGTTATGCTAGCTAGGTCTCTAGGTTACACTAGCTTGGTCTCTAGGTTACACTAACTTGGTCTCTAGGTTACACTAGCTAGGTCTCTAGGTTACGCTAGCTTGGTCTCTAGGTTACACTAGCTTGGTCTCTAGGTTACCCAAGCTTGGTCTCTAGGTTACACTAGCTTGGTCTCTAGGTTACACTAGCTTGGTCTCTAGGTTACGCTAGCTTGGTCTCTAGGTTACACTAGCTTGGTGTTGGTGAAATAGCGACTGTAACCCTCTCAAATAGAGAACTATGGCCTGTGTGCTGACCCAGTCTATTTCAAGCTTCAACTTATATCCAGACAATATTTGTTTGGTTTTGTGAATGTTATTTTTATGGAGAGTATAGAGGGTGGAACGACGGGTGGCATGAGATATTAATGGGCTACATTCATTACTGCAACGTGGAGACAGTTGAATGAACACGCCAGCGCAAGAAAAGGCAACTGCAGAGCCCCGTGGCTGCACGTGGTGTGCCATTATGGTCTGGAAGGTTCCGACTCAGTGATGTGTCCAGATTCTCGCGCCGCTAGTGGGGGAGAAAACAGCGAATAGAAGGATGTGAGGTAATAATGTGAGAAATTACAGTGAGGCGTCTTCAGTGTTCTCACATAGCTGTGTGTGCTTGTGCGTGTGCGTCCTCGGACACAGCTCAGTTCCAGAGAGAGAGAGAGACATTTAGATACTTTGCGAGTGACTGCATGTGAAGAACGACAAAACACTTGTCGATGGATGTTTGTAATATCTCCAACATCCCTCAGTCTCACTATTTACGAAGGAGATGAACTAGTGGATGAGTCGACAAACGTTGTCGTCGTGTTTAGGCACGTCGTGCATACTGTACATACTTCACTCTGAAATGCCAAATGGCACCCTATTCTTTATAGGCACCCTATTCTGGCACCCTATTATTTATATAGGGCACTACTGTTGACCAGTGCCCTTGAGAGATAAAGTCAGACACCTCACTCTTTCTAATCGTTTGTATTCACAAGTTTATTTTCAGGTCTCTGTAGCAACCTGGACTCAGGGGTAGACGTAAAGTAGTACACGTAAATCATAGACACTCCATTTAGTATGATATGCTACGTTTCATATGGTATATTCATTCATTATAATTGTAAAGTCTTAGCAGATAAGAAAAGACGATCAGTATTTACCTGACTAAAAGAGAAGGAATATAATATCTATTGTTTACAGGAAACTCATTCAACAATTTTAGATAAAGTTGTGTGGAAAATGGACTTGGTGGGCGAAATATATGTCTCCCATGGGCAAAGAAATTCAAAAGGGGTGATGATATTAACAGTCATTTTGATACAAATGTGCAAATTGTCCAAACAGATCAAGGTAGATGGATTTTAAATATGTTATTGGACAATAAACAGATATGGCTCATTAACCTATACGGTCCAAATAATGATGATCCAAGCTTCTTTGAAAATATAAGTGTTTATCAACTCTACAAGCAACACTAGACTCTATTATTATGGTGGGAGATTTTAATACAGTCTTAAATACCTCTATGGACCGGAAAGGAAATCACACTACAAACTATCACCCTCAGGCACTTAAGGAAATCATGAATGCCATGGATATATTGGAATTAGTGGATATATGGAGGCTTAAATACCCTGACCTAGTGAGATATACATGAAGGTTTAATATCCTGACCTAGTGAGATATACATGGAGGAGGTTTAATATCCTGACCTAGTGAGATATACATGGAGGAGGTTTAATATCCTGACCTAGTGAGATATACATGGAGGAGGTTTAATATCCTGACCTAGTGAGATATACATGGAGGTTTAATATCCTGACCTAGTGAGATATACATGGAGGTTTAATATCCTGACCTAGTGAGATATACATGGAGGAGGTTTAATATCCTGACCTAGTGAGATATACATGGAGGAGGTTTAATATCCTGACCTAGTGAGATATACATGGAGGAGGTTTAATATCTGGACCTAGTGAGATATACATGGAGGTTTAATATCCTGACCTAGTGAGATATACATGGAGGTTTAATATCCTGACCTAGTGAGATATACATGGTGGAGGTTTAATATCCTGACCTAGTGAGATATACATGGAGGTTTAATATCCTATATTACTCTTACAGAATTTCCATGTGGGCGAAGATATTGAACATTTAATCAAAGCCTATGAAATGATAAATTGTTTATCAGAAGAATGTATAACTGACTTTTTCCAGACATAATCAGATCCAACAATAATATCAAGGGGCTAGAAATCCAGGGCTTAAAAACAAAGGTGTCATTATACGCTGATGATTCATGTTCTTTTAAAACCACAATTAGAATCCCTTCACAGCCTCATAGAGGATCTAGATACTTTTGCTAACCTCTGGATTAAAACAAAATTATGATAAGATTATATTACGTATTGGATCACTTAAAAATGCTACTTTTACATTACCGTGTAGTTTACCAATAAAATGGTCTGACGGGGATGTGGACATACTTGGTATATAAATCCTGAAAGAAAAAGATCTCACTCCAATACATTTTTATAGAAAGTTAGCAAAAATAGATAGGATCTTGCTACCATGGAAAGGAAAATACCTGTCTATTTGTGGGAAAAAATTACCCTGATTAACTCTTTAATCATATCACAGTTTACCTATTTGCTTATGGTTTTGCCTACACATTGTGACCTGCTTTTTAAATTATGTGAACAAGAATATTCAATTTTATTTGGAATGGCAAACCGGACAAAATTAAAAGGGTCTATTTATATAACGAATATGAATTCGGAGGGCAGAAATGATTAAATATTAAAGTATTAGACCTCTCACTAAAGGCATCAGTCATACACAAGTTATACTTAAATCCAAACTGGTCCTCTAGTAAATTGGTAGGAATGTCTCACCCCATGTTCAAGAATGACCTTTTTCTCTTTATTCAGATCACAACTGCTCACTTTCGGTATTTTGAAAACAAAATAATCTCCAAAATATCGTTATTTTTTAAACAAGCCTTAGAAAGTTGGTTGCAATTTCAGTTTAATCCACCTCGAAAGACAGAACAAATAATTCAAATATTGTGGTTTAACTAAAATACACTAATTGATAAATATATTTTTCAATAAAATGTTTAAGGTATAATTTTGGTAAATTATATCATAAATAGGACTGGTGGAGTTATGCCACACATGCAGCTAACACAGAGATACGGAAATGTCTGCTCTTCCCAAAATTACAACCAACTAATTGCAGCATTACCACAAAAATGGAAGAGGCGAGTAGAAGGGGGAAAAGGTAAGGAACTTGTCTGTCGGCCCTGTATTAAAGAAATTTGTGATAAACATCACAATTTAATTTCAGGACCCCCCAAAAAAACTGACAGCTGTGCCATATAAATTGCAAAATAGTTGGAATGGGAACGTCGCAAATCTCCATGGCACATAGTTTATGAATCCACACGCAAAACAACGCCGAATTCAAAACGTTGAATTTAAATTATACAGAATTCTTGTAACCAATAGAATGTGATATATATGGGCGATACAGTCTTCCCAGCTCTGCAGATTTTGCTGTGAAGAGGCAGAGTCATTAGATCATTTATTTTGGTATTGTCCATATGTAGCTCATTTTTGGTCACAGGTCCAGGAACGGCTGGAGAATTGCAACATTTGCCTAGAACTAACGCTACAGATAGCAATACTGGGTGATTTGAAAAGTCATAGTCAATCAATAATATTATTTTAGCAAAAATGTTTCTTTAATTTACAATCTGTAGAAGCTATGAGAATAGAAAGGTTCAGTACTTTTGTGAAGCAAATCCAAAATGGATGGTGTTAAGAGATAGATGGGAGGAGTTGAATGGAGCTGAAGGGTGGGACTAATAACAAGATAAACAATGTAAAACATACGGGGTCTGTAAAATGTATATAGGTTGTGATTGTGTGAACAATTAGACAGTTAGAAATCGAACTGATGGACATCAGAAATAAAGGACTAAAAAACTAAATATTACTATTGTAAAATAGACTGTCTGTAAAATGTGTATAAACTGAAGGTAAAAGCAGAAGTGTTTATTAGTTTACTCCAATTGGGGTAGGGTGGTAGGGTTTGAGGAATAATAAAAGGTATATTCTATAAAAAGTATTTATATATAATTATATTATATTAATGGAAGCAACAATCTTTCCGCAATATCCCCTAGAATAAAAAATAAAAAATAAAATAAATGGTTACGCCAAAACCAGTCATCGACAGCCGGGAAGGTACCAGGCTCCGCTTCCCAGGGAAGACATGGGGGGGGGGGGGGGGGTAACCAACACACTGAAACGGAGGGATGAATGCATGAGTGAGTTCTGAGCGTATTCGGCTCAGGCCATACACCGCCTCCAGTCGTGTGGAGAGGCAGAACGTTGTTGGCAGAGGTACTTCCCTATTTCTTGGTTCAGGCGCTCCGTCTGCCCGTTGGTCTGGGGGTGGTACCCGGAGGAGAGGCTGAGGGCGACCCCCAGTCGGTCACAGAAGGCTCGCCACACCCGGGAGACAAACTGGGGCCCGCGGTCAGAAACAATGTCCTCCAGAATCCCATTCAAACGGAACACCTGCTGGTACATACACTCAGCCAATTCCATGGCGTTCGGTAGATGAGGAAGAGGAACCAGACACCTTTTTTGGAAAACGGTTTACTATGACAAGTATGGTGGTGTTACCAGAGGATTCAGGAAGGTCTGTAATGAAGTCAGCTATGTGGGACCAGGGTCTGTGAGGGATTGGCAAAGGTTGAAGCTTCCCGGAAGGTGATGAGGGCTTTTGGTTTGGGCGCAGACTGGACAGGAGAGTACATAATCCCTTACATCAGATACCAGTGAGGACCACCAGAATTTACTAGCTAGAAGTGTTCCCACCCGCTGAGAGAGTATGGCTCCTACTCCTACTTCGGAGGCATCCATCTCCAGGATGAAAGGAAGGGTCAGGTTGGTGAAGGACAGGAGCTGAGGTGAAGAGGTGTTTCAAGTTGTTGAAAGGAGTCAGGGCGGTATCAGTCCATTGAAGGGTCCGGGTCTTTTGTCTGATAAGGGCAGTGAGGGGAGCGGCAGTAGAACTGAAGTTCTGAATGAACCGGCGATAGTAGTTGGAGAACCCAATGAAACGCTGGAGTTCCTTAACGGTGGTACGTTTGACGACGGTAACTTTGTTCTCATCCATGCCGACTCCTCCAGGTGTCAGTACAAAACAGAGGAAGTTTACATGGATGGTGCTCTTTTCAGTCTTCACATAAAGGTTATGATCAAGGAGCCATTGAAGAAACTTTTGCACAGGCTGTATGTGTTCCTTCAGGGAGTAAATCAGGATGTCAATGTAGACGATGAGAAAGCGGTTGATCATATCCTGGAAAACCTCGTTCATAAAGGATTGGAAGACGGCGGGGGCGTTAGTAAGGCCGTAGGGAATGACCAGGTATTCATAGTGCCCTCGAGCGGTGATAAAGGCCGTCTTCCAGACGTCGCCTTCACGTACAGGGACAAGGTTATATGCACTTCACCGGTAGAATTTTGTATAGATGTTGGCGCGGCTCACTTGTTCAAGGGTCGCTGGGATCAGAGGGAAAAGGTTCGTCATTCAGGAAGTATTCAATACATGGAAGGAGACCACCATCCTTTTTTTCCAACGAAGAAGAAGCTGGACGCAGCCAGGGAAGAAGATGGACGAATGAAACCGTTTGAGTGCTTCATCAATGTAGTTCTCCATTATCCCGGAAAATGAGGTAGATAGGGGGTAAACACGGCCCTTCGGTGGAGACACTCCAGGGAGTAAGTCAATAGCATAGTCCCCTGGGCGATGTGGTGGCAGAGTGGAGGCCTTGATTTTGCTGAAAACATTGCTGTACTGGGCATATTCAGACGGTATGGTGGGTGGCACTGCAGAGTCCTCAACGGAGGTGGCTCTGCAGGGTAGGCTGAGACAACTGGTGAAGCCGGTAGAAGACCAGGACAGTAGTTCACCTTCTCGTGATGACAAAGCCAGCGGTGTCTGAGTATGAGTGGCTATTTGAGGGATGAGAGTTCCATGAGTTGAATGGTTCCGGTGTGGAAGACTCCAATCTGGAGGGTGACGCTCTGTGTCAGGTGCGTGATGAAGCCCGTGCCCAATGGCTGCCCGTCCAGGGTGTTATTCCTTAAGGGAATTAAGGGAAGGGTGGCAGGTGTTAGATCAATGTCAAGCTCTTGTACTAGCTGGTGATATATAACATTACCTGATGCTCCCGAATCTATCAAACCGTCTACGTACTTAGTAACCCCCTTCACGGTTATCAATACTGTGATGGAGAATTGCTTCTGGGAGATATTTAGAAATAAGGACACACCTACCAGCATGGCAGCGGAGGGATCCTTCTCATCTCTCCGTGGGGGCGAACAGGGCAATGGCTGAGTAGATGATCTTTCCCGCCACAGTATAGGCAGAGCCCTTCTTGGAGCCGCCTTTGACGCTCGATACACGGGAGAGGAGCATGTCCCAACAGCATGGGCTCTGGAAGACTCGGACGGGATGACAGAATCATGGAAAGAGAATGTTTCGGGTTCCTGGGTGGCAGAGTTCTTCGGCGGTCGGCGATGAGGTGGTCGATGGAGATGGACATACGAATTTATTGATTTAAATCCTGAAGATCACCTCTACAGGCCAGCTCCGCCTGAAGTTCCCTGTTGAGCCCTCTTCAGTAGACAGTAAGTAAAGCCGCCTCATTCCATCCACTCCCTGCAGCCAAGCTGCGGAACTCGAAGGCATACTCGGCAGCTGAATTGCGTCCTTGTTGAAGTTCTATGAGGAGGTCTCCTACCAGGACGACCGGAAGGAGTGTGATCGAATACCTCTTTGAAGAGGGTGTGGAAACGGGTCTCGGATCCGAGTTCTGTGCTGTTGGCAGTCCATATGGCGGTGACCCAATCCAGGGCTTTGCCTGTGAGTAGAGACACAACAAAATCCCACCCTGTTCTTGTCGGTGGTGAAGTTAGTGGGGTTGTGCTCAATGTATTTGCTGCATCGCATCAGAAATCCCTGACATTTCCCAGGAGAACCGTCATATTTTCCATGCATGGGTATGAATGAAGGAGGGCTATGGGTTAGTATACCTGGCATCGGAGGGGTAGGGATAGACTGGCGGGGAAGATGGCAGATTTCCTCCATGCTGGGTTAGGCGCCGCTGAATCCATTCCCTTTTCCTGTAATGAATACTCTGGGAGAACAAGGTGTAGATTCACGCGCAGAGCGCAGCAGGTGTTTATTTCACCTTCGCAGAAGGCAGGAATCATGGTCACAGGCAGGCAAAGGTCATACACAGGTAGGGCAAACAGGCAGGTGAATCAAAACTAGGACTGAAGGCTATAACTGGTTCTCACAAACGAGCTAGGAAAAGGCTTAGTAGAGTCAAAACTAACAACACCTCACAAAGGCACAAACAGAATGAACTGAACTAAGTAAGGAGCTGATGAGACCAGCTGAGTAACTAACACAGGTGAAATCAATCAACAAAAATGAAAGACAGGACTACATTCAAGAACACAAACAGGGCTACATTCCAGAACACAAAGAAACAGGGCTACGTTCCAGAACACAAAGAGACAGGGCTACGTTCAAGAACACAAAGAAACAGGTCTACGTTCCAGAACACAAAGAAACAGGGCTACGTTCCAGAACACAAAGAAACAGGTCTACGTTCCAGAACACAAAGAAACAGGTCTAAGTTCCAGAACAAAAAGAAACAGGTCTACGTTCCAGAACACAAAGAAACAGGTCTACGTTCCAGAACACAAAGAAACAAGGCTACGTTCCAGAACACAAAGAAACAGGTCTACGTTCCAGAACACAAAGAAACAGGGCTACCTTCCAGAACACAATGAAACAGGGCTACGTTCAAGAACACAAAGAAACAGGGCTACGTTCCAGAACACAAAGAAACAGGTCTACGTTCCAGAACACAAAGAAACAGGGCTACGTTCCAGAACACAAAGAGACAGGGCTACGTTCCAGAACACAAAGAAACAGGGCTACGTTCAAGAACACAAAGAAACAGGGCTACGTTCCAGAACACAAAGAAACAGGTCTACGTTCCAGAACACAAAGAAACAGGGCTACGTTCCAGAACACAAAGAAACAGGGCTACATTCCAGAACACAAAGAGACAGGGCTACGTTCCAGAACACAAAGAGACAGGGCTACGTTCCAGAACACAAAGAAACAGGGCTACGTTCCAGAACACAAAGAGACAGGGCTACGTTCAAGAACACAAAGAAACAGGGCTACGTTCCAGAACACAAAGAAACAGGGCTACGTTCAAGAACACAAAGAAACAGGGCTACGTTCCAGAACACAAAGAAACAGGTCTACGTTCCAGAACAAAAAGAAACAGGTCTACGTTCCAGAACACAAAGAAACAGGTCTACGTTCCAGAACACAAAGAAACAGGTCTACGTTCCAGAACACAAAGAAACAGGGCTACGTTCCAGAACACAAAGAAACAGGTCTACGTTCCAGAACACAAAGAAACAGGGCTACCTTCCAGAACACAATGAAACAGGGCTACGTTCAAGAACACAAAGAAACAGGGCTACGTTCCAGAACACAAAGAAACAGGTCTACGTTCCAGAACACAAAGAAACAGGGCTACGTTCCAGAACACAAAGAGACAGGGCTACGTTCCAGAACACAAAGAAACAGGGCTACGTTCAAGAACACAAAGAAACAGGGCTACGTTCCAGAACACAAAGAAACAGGTCTACGTTCCAGAACACAAAGAAACAGGGCTACGTTCCAGAACACAAAGAAACAGGGCTACATTCCAGAACACAAAGAAACAGGGCTACGTTCCAGAACACAAAGAGACAGGGCTACGTTCCAGAACACAAAGAAACAGGGCTACGTTCCAGAACACAAAGAAACAGGTCTACGTTCCAGAACACAAAGAAACAGGGCTACCTTCCAGAACACAATGAAACAGGGCTACGTTCAAGAACACAAAGAAACAGGGCTACGTTCCAGAACACAAAGAAACAGGTCTACGTTCCAGAACACAAAGAAACAGGGCTACGTTCCAGAACACAAAGAAACAGGTCTACGTTCCAGAACACAAAGAGACAGGGCTACGTTCTAGAACACAAAGAAACAGGGCTACGTTCAAGAACACAAAGAAACAGGGCTACGTTCCAGAACACAAAGAAACAGGTCTACGTTCCAGAACACAAAGAAACAGGGCTACGTTCCAGAACACAAAGAAACAGGGCTACATTCCAGAACACAAAGAAACAGGGCTACGTTCCAGAACACAAAGAGACAGGGCTACGTTCCAGAACACAAAGAAACAGGGCTACGTTCCAGAACACAAAGAAATAGGGCTACGTTCCAGAACACAAAGAAACAGGGCTACGTTCCAGAACAGAAAGAAACAGGGCTACGTTCCAGAACACAACGAAACAGAACACAAGGTTGACTAAGAAAATAAATACAGAACCTTACAATACCACACCATAGCCAACTGTTTCATTTAAATATCACGAGCAGCAAAACAGTCAACAGATATTTCGCTTTGTATTTATATTGGACATCATTTTTGGTTCAGTTTCGGTGAAATGTTTGGACTCATTATACGCGATGCCCACTGCATGAAAGGCGTCAGGGACTGTAGGAAGCCTGTATAGCAACATCAAGTTATTTAAAAACACTGCTTATTGTTTTTTGTTTATCATTTACTAATTTAAAAAAAATATCACATTTGATCGCTGTCCGTGGTGCTGAATCCGCTTGTATGATAGGCTATGTCTGCCTGTTTGTTTACCTTTCAAGTGGAAAAGTCACTATTGGCCATATCAACGGCCATGGTAGGCTATAGCTATACACTGTAGCTATACACACTATACAAAACATTAAGAACACCTGCTCTTTCCATGACATAATCTGACCAGGTGAAAGATATGATCCCTTATTGAGGTCACTTGTTAAATCCACTTCAATCAGTGTAGATGAAGGGGAGGAGACAGGTTTAAAGAAGGATTTTTAAGCCTTGAGACCACTGATTTATGGATTGTGTATGTGTGCCATTCAGAGGGTGAATGGGCAAGACAAACGATTTAAGTGCCTTTGAACGGGGTATGGTAGTAGGTGCCAGGCACACCGGTTTGTGTCAAGTACTGCAACGCTGCTGGGTTTTTCCACACTCGACAGTTTCCTGTGTGTATCAAGACTGATCCACCACCCAAAGGACATCCAGCCAACTTGACACAACTGTGGGAAGCTTTGGAGTCAACATGGGCTAGCATCTTTGTGCAATGCTTTCGAGACCTTCTATAGTCAGTGCCCCGACAAACTGAGGCTGGTCTGAGGGCAAAAGGGGGGAGGGGTGGAACCTAATATTAGGGAAGGTGTTCTTAACGTTTTGTATAGTCAGTGTAGATTTGTGAAGGTTTATCTCATCTCATTTCTGTGGAGACTCCCCCCAAAATGAATATTTTTCCGAAGTGTTTGATCCGGAATATTCCGGCTTGGTGGGAAGGTCTGTGGAAAGTCACATCAGTGTAGAACAGCTCTCTGTCAGAGCGGAGACCAGGGTGCGGGAAATTGGGGGAAAATGACATGATTAGACCTAATGGGATCTGTCTCTCTCGCTTTCTTTCTCTCTTGCTCTACTCTCTTTCACTTTGCCTCATCCTCTCTCTCTCTGTTTCATTCACTTGCTCTCTCTCTCTCTCTCTCTCCTTGTTGTTATTGCTCCCCTATCAGCCTTCTAGCCAATCAGTAGGCCTCTAGCCGATCTATGACGTTTATGACACAGATGTCTGTGTGAGTGAGGGAATGGACGAGACAGAGAAAGAGAGAGGGGTTTTATATCAGTGTTGATTAAACTATGTCCTTCCTCTGTGTCCTTTATCTGGGAGGCGAGAGGAGAAGGGGGAGGGAGGGGAAAAGAGAGGGAGAAAGGAAAACATAGAGAGAGAGAGAGAGAGAGAGGGAAAAGAGAGAGAGAGGGAGGGAGAGAGAGGAGAAAAGAGTGGGAGAGAGAAAGGGAGAAAGGAGACAAGAGTGGGAGATAGAGAGATAGGGAGAGAGGAGAACAGAGAGGAGAAAATAGAGGGGGAGAGGGAGAGAGAGAGGGAGAGAGAGGAGAGAAAGAGAGAGAGGAGAAAAGAAAGAAAAGAAAGGGAGGGAGAGAGAGAGGGAGAGAGGAGAACAGAGAGGAGAAAAGAGAGGGGGAGAGAGAGGGAGAGAACGAGAGAGAGGGAGAGAGGAGACAAGAGAGGGAGAGAGAGAGGGAGAGAGGGAGAGAGGAGAAAAGAGAGGGAGAGAGAGAGGGAGAGAGGAGACAAGAGAGGGAGAAAGAGAGGGAGAGAGGAGAAAAGAGAGGGAGAGAGAGGGAGAGAGGGAGAGAGAGGGAGAGCGGAGACAAGAGAGGGAGAGAGAGAGGGAGAGAGCGAGAGAGAGGGAGAGAGAGAGAGGGAGAGAGGAGACGAGAGGGAGAGAGAGAAGGAAGAGAGAGGGAGAGAGGAGAAAAGAGAGGGAGACGTTTGCCTCACTGCAGTGGAACGACATGACCTCTGATTCCTAAATCAGACCCTCAGACGGATACAACATGTAGTACCACCCACACCACAGCACCATGTAGTACCACCCACAACACAGCACCATGTAGTACCACCCACAACACAGCACCATGTAGTACAACCCACAACACAGCACCATGTAGTACCACCCACAACACAGTACCACGTAGTACCACCCACAACACATCACCATGTAGTACCACCCACAATACAGCACCATGTAGTACCACCCACAACACAGCACCATGTAGTACCACCCACCCACAACACATCACCATGTATTACCACCCACAACACAGCACCATGTAGTACCATCCGCAACACAACACAGCAACATGTAGTACCACCCACAACACAGCACCATGTAGTACCACCCACAACACAGCACCATGTAGTACCACCCAAAACACAGCACCATGTAGTACCACCCACCCACAACACAGCACCATGTAGTACCACCCACAACGCAGCACCATGTAGTACCACCCACAACACAGCACCATGTAGTACCACCCACAACACAGCACCATGTAGTACCATCCACCCACAACACAGCACCATGTAGTACCACCCACAACACAGCACCATGTAGTACCACCCACAACACAACACCATGTAGTACCACCTACCCACAACACAGCACCATGTAGTACCACCCACAACACAGCACCATGTAGTACCACCCACAACACATCACCATGTAGTACCACCCACAATACATCACCATGTAGTACCACCCACAACACAGCACCATGTAGTACCACCCACAACACAGCACCATGTAGTACCACCCACAACACATCACCATGTAGTACCACCCACAACACAGCACCATGTAGTACCACCCACCCACAACACAGCACCATGTAGTACCACCCACAACACAGCACCATGTAGTACCACCCACAACACATCACCATGTAGTACCACCCACAACACAGCACCATGTAGTACCACCCACAACACAGCACCATGTAGTACCACCCACAACACAGCACCATGTAGTACCACCCACCCACAACACAGCACCATGTAGTACCACCCACAACACAGCACCATGTAGTACCACCCACAACACAGCACCATGTAGTACCACCCACCCACAACACAGCACCATGTAGTACCACCCACAACACAGCACCATGTAGTACCACCCACAACACAGCACCATGTAGTACCACCCACAACGCAGCACCATGTAGTACCACCCACAACACATCACCATGTAGTACAACCCACCCACAACACAGCACCATGTAGTACCACCCACAACACAGCACCATGTAGTACCACCCACAACACAGCACCATGTAGTACCACCCACCCACAACACAGCACCATGTAGTACCACCCACAACACAGCACCATGTAGTACCACCCACAACACATCACCATGTAGTACCACCCACAACACAACACCATGTAGTACCACCCACCCACAGCACCATGTAGTACCACCCACAACACAGCACCATGTAGTACCACCCACCCACAACACAGTACCATGTAGTACCACCCACAACACAGCACCATGTAGTACCACCCACAACACAACACCATGTAGTACCACCCACAACACAGCACCATGTAGTACCACCCACAACACAACACCATGTAGTACCACCCACAACACAGCACCATGTAGTACCACCCACAACACAGCACCATGTAGTACCACCCACAACACAGCACCATGTAGTACCACCCACCCACAACACACTTACCATGTAGTACCACCCACAACACAGCACCATGTAGTACCACCCACAACACAGCACCATGTAGTACCACCCACCCACAACACAGCACCATGTAGTACCACCCACAACACAGCACCATGTAGTACCACCCACCCACAACACAGCACCATGTAGTACCACCCACAACACAGCACCATGTAGTACCACCCACAACACAACACCATGTTGTACCACCCACAACACATCACCATGTAGTACCACCCACAACACAGCACCATGTAGTACCACCCACAACACAGCACCATGTAGTACTACCCACAACACATCACCATGTAGTACTACCCACCCACAACACAGCACCATGTAGTACCACCCACAACACAACACATTGTTGTACCACCCACAACACATAACCATGTAGTACCACCCACAACACAGCACCATGTAGTACCAACCACAACACAGCACCATGTAGTACCACCCACAACACAACACCATGTAGTACCACCCACCCACAACATAGCACCATGTAGTACCACCTACCCACAACACAGCACCATGTAGTACCACCCACAACACATCACCATGTAGTACCACCCACAACACAGCACCATGTAGTACCACCCACAACACAGCACCATGTAGAACCACCCACAACACAGCACCATGTAGCACCACCCACCCACAACACAGGACCATGTAGTACCACCCACAACACAGCACCATGTAGTACCACCCACAACACATCACCATGTAGTACCACCCACAACACCATGTAGTACCACCCACCCACAATACAGCACCATGTAGTACCACCCACAACACAGCACCATGTAGTACCACCCACAACACAGCACCATGTAGTACCACCCACAACACAGCACCATGTAGTACCACCCACAACACAGCACCATGTAGTACCACCCACAACACAGCACCATGTAGTACCACCCACAAAACAACACCATGTAGTACCACCCACAACACAGCACCATGTAGTACCACCCACAACACAGTACCATGTAGTACTACCCACAACACAGCACCATGTAGTACCACCCACAACACAGCACCATGTAGTACTACCCACAACACAGCACCATGTAGTACCACCCACAACACAGCACCATGTAGTACCACCCACAACACAGCACCATGTAGTACCACCCACAAAACAACACCATGTAGTACCACCCACAACACAGCACCATGTAGTACCACCCACAACACAGTACCATGTAGTACCACCCACAACACAGCACCATGTAGTACCACCCACAACACAGCACCATGTAGTACCACCCACCCACAACACAGCACCATGTAGTACCACCTACCCACAACACAGCAATATGTAGTACCACCCACAACACATCACCATGTAGTACCACCCACAACACAGCACCATGTAGTACCACCCACAACACAGCACCATGTAGTACCACCCACAACACAGCACCATGTAGTACCACCCACCCACAACACAGCACCATGTAGTACCACCCACAACACAGCACCATGTAGTACCACCCACAACACATCACCATGTAGTACCACCCACAACACAGCACCATGTAGTACAACTAACCCACAACACAGTACCATGTAGTACCACCCACAACACAGCACCATGTAGTACCACCCACCCACAACACAGCACCATGTTGTACCACCCACAACACAGCACCATGTAGTACCACCCACCCACAACGCAGCACCATGTAGTACTACCCACCCACAACACAGCACCATGTAGTACCACCTACCCACAACACAGCACCATGTAGTACCACCCACAAAACATCACCATGTAGTACCACCCACAACACAGCACCATGAAGTACCACCCACAACACAGCACCATGTAGTACCACCCACAACACAACACCATGTAGTACCACCCACCCACAACACAGCACCATGTAGTACCACCCACAACACATCACCATGTAGTACCACCCACCCACAACACAGCACCATGTAGTACCACCCACAACACAACACCATGTTGTACCACCCACAACACAGCACCATGTAGTACCACCCACAACACAGCACCATGTAGTACCACCCACCCACAACACAGCACCATGTAGTACCACCCACAACACAGCACCATGTAGTACCACCCACCCACAACACAGCACCATGTAGTACCACCCACAACACAGCACCATGTAGTACCACCCACAACACAACACCATGTTGTACCACCCACAACACATCACCATGTAGTACCACCCACAACACAGCACCATGTAGTACCACCCACAACACAGCACCATGTAGTACTACCCACAACACATCACCATGTAGTACTACCCACCCACAACACAGCACCATGTAGTACCACCCACAACACAACACCATGTTGTACCACCCACAACACATCACCATGTAGTACCACCCACAACACAGCACCATGTAGTACTAACCACAACACAGCACCATGTAGTACCACCCACAACACAGCACCATGTAGTACTAACCACAACACAGCACCATGTAGTACCACCCACAACACAACACCATGTAGTACCACCCACCCACAACATAGCACCATGTAGTACCACCCACAACACAGCACCATGTAGTACCACCCACAACACAGCACCATGTAGTACCACCCACAACACAGCACCATGTAGTACCACCCACAACACAGCACCATGTAGTACCACCCACAACACAGCACCATGTAGTACCACCCACAAAACAACACCATGTAGTACCACCCACAACACAGCACCATGTAGTACCACCCACAACACAGTACCATGTAGTACTACCCACAACACAGCACCATGTAGTACCACCCACAACACAGCACCATGTAGTACTACCCACAACACAGCACCATGTAGTACCACCCACAACACAGCACCATGTAGTACCACCCACAACACAGCACCATGTAGTACCACCCACAAAACAACACCATGTAGTACCACCCACAACACAGCACCATGTAGTACCACCCACAACACAGTACCATGTAGTACCACCCACAACACAGCACCATGTAGTACCACCCACCCACAACACAGCACCATGTAGTACCACCCACAACACAGCAATATGTAGTACCACCCACAACACAGCACCATGTAGTACCACCCACAACACAGCACCATGTAGTACCACACACAACACAGCACCATGTAGTACCACCCACAACACAGCACCATGTAGTACCACCCACAAAACAGCACCATGTAGTACCACCCACAACACAGCACCATGTAGTACCACCCACAACACATCACCATGTAGTACCACCCACAACACAGCACCATGTAGTACCACCCACCCACAACACAGTACCATGTAGTACCACCCACAACACAGCACCATGTAGTACCACCCACCCACAACACAGCACCATGTAGTACCACCCACAACGCAGCACCATGTAGTACTACCCACCCACAACACAGCACCATGTAGTACCACCCACAACACAGCACCATGTAGTACCACCCACAACACATCACCATGTAGTACCACCCACAACACAGCACCATGAAGTACCACCCACAACACAGCACCATGTAGTACCACCCACAACACAACACCATGTAGTACCACCCACCCACAACACAGCACCATGTAGTACCACCCACAACACATCACCATGTAGTACCACCCACCCACAACACAGCACCATGTAGTACCACCCACAACACAACACCATGTTGTACCACCCACAACACATCACCATGTAGTACCACCCACAACACAGCACCATGTAGTACCACCCACAACACAGCACCATGTAGTACCACCCACAACACAACACCATGTAGTACCACCCACCCACAACACAGCACCATGTAGTACTACCCACAACACAGCACCATGTAGTACCACCCACAACACAGCACCATGTAGTACCACCCACAACACAGCACCATGTAGTACCATCCACAACACATCACCATGTAGTACCACCCACAACACAGCACCATGAAGTACCACCCACAACACAGCACCATGTAGTACCACCCACAACACAACACCATGTAGTACCACCCACCCACAACACAGCACCATGTAGTACCACCCACAACACATCACCATGTAGTACCACCCACCCACAACACAGCACCATGTAGTACCACCCACAACACAACACCATGTTGTACCACCCACAACACATCACCATGTAGTACCACCCACAACACAGCACCATGTAGTACCACCCACAACACAGTACCATGTATTACCACCCACAACACAACACCATGTAGTACCACCCACCCACAACACAGCACCATGTAGTACTACCCACAACACAGCACCATGTAGTACCACCCACAACACAGCACCATGTAGTACCACCCACAACACATCACCATGTAGTACCACCCACAACACAGCACCATGTAGTACCACCCACCCACAACACAGCACCATGTAGTACTACCCACAACACATCACCATGTAGTACCACCCACCCACAACACAGCACCATGTAGTACTACCTACAACACAGCACCATGTAGTACCACCCACAACACATCACCATGTAGTACCACCCACAACACATCACCATGTAGTACCACCCACAACACAGCACCATGTAGTACCACCCACCCACAACACAGCACCATGTAGTACCACCCACAACGCAGCACCATGTAGTACCACCAACAACACAGCACCATGTAGTACCACCCACAACACAGCACGATGTAGTACCACCCACCCACAACACAGCACCATGTAGTACCACCCACAACACAGCACCATGTAGTACCACCCACAACACATCACCATGTAGTACCACCCACAACACAGCACCATGTAGTACCACCCACAACACAGCACCATGTAGAACCACCCACAACACAGCACCATGTAGTACCACCCACCCACAACACAGGACCATGTAGTACCACCCACAACACAGCACCATGTAGTACCACCCACAACACATCACCATGTAGTACCATCCACAACACCATGTAGTACCACCCACCCACAATACAGCACCATGTAGTACCACCCACAACACAGCACCATGTAGTACCACCCACAACACAGCACCATGTAGTACCACCCACAACACAGCACCATGTAGTACCACCCACAACACAGCACCATGTAGTACCACCCACAACACAGCACCATGTAGTACCACCCACAAAACAACACCATGTAGTACCACCCACAACACAGCACCATGTAGTACCACCCACAACACAGTACCATGTAGTACTCACCCACAACACAGCACCATGTAGTACCACCCACAACACAGCACCATGTAGTACTACCCACAACACAGCACCATGTAGTACCACCCACAACACAGCACCATGTAGTACCACCCACAACACAGCACCATGTAGTACCACCCACAAAACAACACCATGTAGTACCACCCACAACACAGCACCATGTAGTACCACCCACAACACAGTACCATGTAGTACCACCCACAACACAGCACCATGTAGTACCACCCACCCACAACACAGCACCATGTAGTACCACCCACAACACAGCACCATGTAGTACACCCACCCACAACACAGCACCATGTAGTACCACCCACAACACAGCACCATGTAGTACCACCCACAACACAGCACCATGTAGTACCACCCACAACACAGCACCATGTAGTACCACCCACAACACAGTACCATGTAGTACCACCCACAACACAACACCATGTAGTACCACCCACCCACAACACAACACCATGTAGTACTACCCACAACACAGCACCATGTAGTACCACCCACAACACAGCACCATGTAGTACCACCCACAACACAGCACCATGTAGTACCATCCACAACACATCACCATGTAGTACCACCCACAACACAGCACCATGAAGTACCACCCACAACACAGCACCATGTAGTACCACCCACAACACAACACCATGTAGTACCACCCACCCACAACACAGCACCATGTAGTACCACCCACAACACATCACCATGTAGTACCACCCACCCACCCACAACACAGCACCATGTAGTACCACCCACAACACAACACCATGTTGTACCACCCACAACACATCACCATGTAGTACCACCCACAACACAGCACCATGTAGTACCACCCACAACACAGCACCATGTATTACCACCCACAACACAACACCATGTAGTACCACCCACCCACAACACAGCACCATGTAGTACTACCCACAACACAGCACCATGTAGTACCACCCACAACACAGCACCATGTAGTACCACCCACAACACATCACCATGTAGTACCACCCACAACACAGCACCATGTAGTACCACCCACCCACAACACAGCACCATGTAGTACTACCCACAACACATCACCATGTAGTACCACCCACCCACAACACAGCACCATGTAGTACTACCTACAACACAGCACCATGTAGTACCACCCACAACACATCACCATGTAGTACCACCCACAACACATCACCATGTAGTACCACCCACAACACATCACCATGTAGTACCACCCACAACACAGCACCATGTAGTACTACCCACAACACATCACTATGTAGTACTACCCACCCACAACACAGCACCATGTAGTACTACCCACAACACATCACCATGTAGTACCACCCACCCACAACACAGCACCATGTAGTACCACCCACAACACAACACCATGTTGTACCACCCACAACACATCACCATGTAGTACCACCCACAACACAGCACCATGTAGTACCACCCACAACACAGCACCATGTAGTACCACCCACAACACAACAGCATGTAGTACCACCTACCCACAACACAGCACCATGTAGTACCACCCACAACACATCACCATGTAGTACCACCCACAACACAGCACCATGTAGAACCACCCACAACACAGCACCATGTAGTACCACCCACCCACAACACAGGACCATGTAGTACCACCCACAACACAGCACCATGTAGTACCACCCACAACACATCACCATGTAGTACCACCCACAACACCATGTAGTACCACCCACCCACAATACAGCACCATGTAGTACCACCCACAACACAGCACCATGTAGTACCACCCACAACACAGCACCATGTAGTACCACCCACAACACAGCACCATGTAGTACCACCCACAACACAGCACCATGTAGTACCATCCACAACACAGCACCATGTAGTACCACCCACAAAACAACACCATGTAGTACCACCCACAACACAGCACCATGTAGTACCACCCACAACACAGTACCATGTAGTACTACCCACAACACAGCACCATGTAGTACCACCCACAACACAGCACCATGTAGTACTACCCACAACACAGCACCATGTAGTACCACCCACAACACAGCACCATGTAGTACCACCCACAACACAGCACCATGTAGTACCACCCACAAAACAACACCATGTAGTACCACCCACAACACAGCACCATGTAGTACCACCCACAACACAGTACCATGTAGTACCACCCACAACACAGCACCATGTAGTACCACCCACAACACAGCACCATGTAGTACCACCCACCCACAACACAGCACCATGTAGTACCACCCACAACACAGCAATATGTAGTACCACCCACAACACAGCACCATGTAGTACCATCCACAACACAGCACCATGTAGTACCACCCACAACACAGCACCATGTAGTACCACCCACCCACAACACAGCACCATGTAGTACCACCCACAACACAGCACCATGTAGTACCACCCACAACACAGCACCATGTAGTACCACCCACAACACATCACCATGTAGTACCACCCACAACACAGCACCATGTAGTACCACTAACCCACAACACAGTACCATGTAGTACCACCCACAACACAGCACCATGTAGTACCACCCACCCACAACACAGCACCATGTAGTACCACCCACAACACAGCACCATGTAGTACCACCCACCCACAACGCAGCACCATGTAGTACTACCCACCCACAACACAGCACCATGTAGTATCACCCACAACACAGCACCATGTAGTACCACCCACAACACATCACCATGTAGTACCACCCACAACACAGCACCATGAAGTACCACCCACAACACAGCACCATGTAGTACCACCCACAACACAACACCATGTAGTACCACCCACCCACAACACAGCACCATGTAGTACCACCCACAACACATCACCATGTAGTACCACCCACCCACAACACAGCACCATGTAGTACCACCCACAACACAACACCATGTTGTACCACCCACAACACATCACCATGTAATACCACCCACAACACAGCACCATGTAGTACCACCCACAACACAGCACCATGTAGTACCACCCACAACACAACACCATGTAGTACCACCCACCCACAACACAGCACCATGTAGTACTACCCACAACACAGCACCATGTAGTACCTCCCACAACACAGCACCATGTAGTACCACCCACAACACATCACCATGTAGTACCACCCACAACACAGCACCATGTAGTACCACCCACCCACAACACAGCACCATGTAGTACTACCCACAACACATCACCATGTAGTACCACCCACCCACAACACAGCACCATGTAGTACTACCTACAACACAGCACCATGTAGTACCACCCACAACACATCACCATGTAGTACCACCCACAACACATCACCATGTAGTACCACCCACAACACATCACCATGTAGTACCACCCACAACACAGCACCATGTAGTACTACCCACAACACATCACTATGTAGTACTACCCACCCACAACACAGCACCATGTAGTACTACCCACAACACATCACCATGTAGTACCACCCACCCACAACACAGCACCATGTAGTACCACCCACAACACAACACCATGTTGTACCACCCACAACACATCACCTAGTAGTACCACCCACAACACAGCACCATGTAGTACCACCCACAACATAGCACCATGTAGTACCACCCACAACACAACAGCATGTAGTACCACCCACCCACAACATAGCACCATGTAGTACCACCCACAACACATCACCATGTAGTACCACCTACAACACAGCACCATGTAGTACCACCCACAACACAGCACCATGTAGAACCACCCACAACACAGCACCATGTAGTACCACCCACCCGCAACACAGGACCATGTAGTACCACCCACAACACAGCACCTAGTAGTACCACCCACAACACATCACCATGTAGTACCACCCACAACACCATGTAGTACCACCCACCCACAATACAGCACCATGTAGTACCACCCACAACACAGCACCATGTAGTACCACCCACAACACAGCACCATGTAGTACCACCCACAACACATCACCATGTAGTACCACCCACAACACAGCACCATGTAGTACCACCCACAACACAGCACCATGTAGTACCACCCACAACACAGCACCATGTAGTACCACCCACAAAACAACACCATGTAGTACCACCCACAACACAGCACCATGTAGTACCACCCACAACACAGTACCATGTAGTACCACCCACAACACAGCACCATGTAGTACCACCCACAACACAGCACCATGTAGTACCACCCACAACACAGCACCATGTAGTACCACCCACAAAACAACACCATGTAGTACCACCCACAACACAGCACCATGTAGTACCACCCACAACACAGTACCATGTAGTACCACCCACAACACAGCACCATGTAGTACCACCCACCCACAACACAGCACCATGTAGTACCACCCACAACACAGCAATATGTAGTACCACCCACAACACATCACCATGTAGTACCACCCACAACCCAGCACCATGTAGTACCACCCACAACACAGCACCATGTAGTACCACCCACAACACATCACCATGTAGTACCACCCACAACACAACATCATGTAGTACCACCCACAACACAGCACCATGTAGTACCACCCACAACACAGCACCATGTAGTACCACCCACCCACAACATAGTACCATGTAGTACCACCCACAACACAGCACCATGTAGTACCACCCACCCACAACACAGCACCATGTAGTACCACCCACAACACAGCACCATGTAGTACCACCCACAACACAACACCATGTAGTACCACCCACAACACATCACCATGTAGTACCACCCACAACACAGCACCATGTAGTACCACCCACAACACAGCACCATGTAGTACCACCCACAACACAGCACCATGTAGTACCACCCACAACACAGCACCATGTAGTACCACCCACAACACATCACCATGTAGTACCACCCACACCACAGCACCATGTAGTACCACCCACCCACAACACAGTACCATGTAGTACCACCCACAACACAGCACCATGTAGTACCACCCACCCACAACACAGCACCATGTAGTACCACCCACAACACAGCACCATGTAGTACCACCCACAACACAACACCATGTAGTACCACCCACCCACAACACAGTACCATGTAGTACCACCCACAACACAGCACCATGTAGTACCACCCACAACACAACACCATGTAGTACCACCCACAACACAGCACCATGTAGTACCACCCACAACATAGCACCATGTAGTACCACCCACCCACAACACAGCACCATGTAGTACCACCCACCCACAACACATCACCATGTAGTACTACCCACCCACAACACAGCACCATGTAGTACTACCCACCCACAACACAGCACCATGTAGTACCACCCACCCACAACACCATGTAGTACCACCCACAACACAGCACCATGTAGTACCACCCACAACACAGCACCATGTAGTACCACCCACAACACAGCACCATGTAGTACCACCCACAACACAGCACCATGTAGTACCACCCACCCACAACACAGCACCATGTAGTACCACCCACCCACAACACAGCACCATGTAGTACCACCCACAACACATCACCATGTAGTACCACCCACAACACAGCACCATGTAGTACCACCCACAACACATCACCATGTAATACCACCCACAACACAGCACCATGTAGTACCACCCACAACACAGCACCATGTAGTACCACCCACCCACAACACAGCACCATGTAGTACCACCCACCCACAACACAGCACCATGTAGTACCACCCACAACACAGCACCATGTAGTACAACCCACAACACAGCACCATGTAGTACCACCCACAACACAGCACCATGTAGTACCACCCACCCACAACACAGCACCATGTAGTACCACCCACAACACAGCACCATGTAGTACCACCCACAACATAGCACCATGTAGTACCACCCACAACACAGCACCATGTAGTACCACCCACAACACAGCACCATGTAGTACCACCCACCCACAACACAGCACCATGTAGTACCACCCACAACACAGCACCATGTAGTACCACCCACCCACAACACAGCACCATGTAGTACCACCCACCCACAACACAGCACCATGTAGTACCACCCACAACGCAGCACCATGTAGTACCACCCACAACACAGCACCACGTAGTACCACCCACCCACAACACAGCACCATGTAGTACCACCCACAACACAACACCATGTAGTACCACCCACAACACATCACCATGTAGTACTACCCACACACAACACAGCACCATGTAGTACCACCCACCCACAACACAGCACCATGTAGTACTACCCACAACACAGCACCATGTAGTACCACCCACAACACAGCACCATGTAGTACCACCCACCCACAACACAGTACCATGTAGTACCACCCACAACACAGCACCATTTAGTACCACCCACAACACAGCACCATGTAGTACCACCCACAACGCAGCACCATGTAGTACCACCCACCCACAACACAGCACCATGTAGTACCACCCACAACACATCACCATGTAGTACCACCCACAACACAGCACCATGTAGTACCACCCACAACACATCACCATGTAATACCACCCACAACACAGCACCATGTAGTACCACCCACAACACAGCACCATGTAGTACCACCCACCCACAACACAGCACCATGTAGTACCACCCACCCACAACACAGCACCATGTAGTACCACCCACAACACAGCACCATGTAGTACCACCCACAACACAGCACCATGTAGTACCACCCACAACACAGCACCATGTAGTACCACCCACCCACAACACAGCACCATGTAGTACCACCCACAACACAGCACCATGTAGTACCACCCACAACATAGCACCATGTAGTACCACCCACAACACAGCACCATGTAGTACCACCCACAACACAGCACCATGTAGTACCACCCACCCACAACACAGCACCATGTAGTACCACCCACAACACAGCACCATGTAGTACCACCCACCCACAACACAGCACCATGTAGTACCACCCACCCACAACACAGCACCATGTAGTACCACCCACAACGCAGCACCATGTAGTACCACCCACAACACAGCACCACGTAGTACCACCCACAACACAACACCATGTAGTACCACCCACAACACAGCACCATGTAGTACCACCCACAACACAACACCATGTAGTACCACCCACAACACATCACCATGTAGTACTACCCACACACAACACAGCACCATGTAGTACCACCCACCCACAACACAGCACCATGTAGTACTACCCACAACACAGCACCATGTAGTACCACCCACAACACAGCACCATGTAGTACCACCCACCCACAACACAGTACCATGTAGTACCACCCACAACACAGCACCATGTAGTACCACCCACAACACAGCACCATGTAGTACCACCCACAACGCAGCACCATGTAGTACCACCCACCCACAACACAGCACCATGTAGTACCACCCACAACACAGCACCATGTAGTACCACCCACAACACATCACCATGTAGTACCACCCACCCACAACACAGCACCATGTAGTACCACCCACAACACAGCACCATGAAGTACCACCCACAACACATCACCATGTAGTACCACCCACAACACAGCACCATGTAGTACCACCCACCCACAACACATCACCATGTAGTACCACCCACAACACAGCACCATGTAGTACCACCCACAACACATCGCCATGTAGTACCACCCACAACACATCACCATGTAGTACCACCCACAATACAGCACCATGTAGTACCACCCACCCACCCACAACACAGTACCATGTAGTACCACCCACAACACAGCACCATGTAGTACCACCCACCCACAACACAGCACCATGTAGTACCACCCACCCACAACACAGCACCATGTTGTACCACCCACCCACAACACAGCACCATGTAGTACCACCCACCCACAATACAGCACCATGTAGTACCACCCACCCACAACACAGCACCATGTAGTACCACCCACAATACAGCACCATGTAGTACCACCCACCCACAACACATCACCATGTAGTACCACCCACAACACATCACCATGTAGTACCACCCACAACACAGCACCATGTAGTACCACCCACAACACAGCACCATGTAGTACCACCCACAACATAGCACCATGTAGTACCACCCACAACACAGTACCATGTAGTACCACCCACAGCATAGCACCATGTAGTACCACCCACAACATAGCACCATGTAGTACCACCCACAACATAGCACCATGTAGTACTACCCACAACACAGCACCATGTAGTACCACCCACAACACAGCACCATGTAGTACCACCCACCCACAACACAGTACCATGTAGTACCACCCACAACACAGCACCATGTAGTACCACCCACAACACAGCACCATGTAGTACCACCCACAACGCAGCACCATGTAGTACCACCCACCCACAACACAGCACCATGTAGTACCACCCACAACACAACACCATGTAGTACCACCCACCCACAACACAGCACCATGTAGTACCACCCACAACGCAGCACCATGTAGTACCACCCACAACACAGCACCACGTAGTACCACCCACCCACAACACAGCACCATGTAGTACCACCCACAACACAACACCATGTAGTACCACCCACAACACATCACCATGTAGTACTACCCACACACAACACAGCACCATGTAGTACCACCCACCCACAACACAGCACCATGTAGTACTACCCACAACACAGCACCATGTAGTACCACCCACAACACAGCACCATGTAGTACCACCCACCCACAACACAGTACCATGTAGTACCACCCACAACACAGCACCATGTAGTACCACCCACAACACAGCACCATGTAGTACCACCCACAACGCAGCACCATGTAGTACCACCCACCCACAACACAGCACCATGTAGTACCACCCACAACACAGCACCATGTAGTACCACCCACAACACATCACCATGTAGTACCACCCACCCACAACACAGCACCATGTAGTACCACCCACAACACAGCACCATGAAGTACCACCCACAACACATCACCATGTAGTACCACCCACAACACAGCACCATGTAGTACCACCCACCCACAACACATCACCATGTAGTACCACCCACAACACAGCACCATGTAGTACCACCCACAACACATCGCCATGTAGTACCACCCACAACACATCACCATGTAGTACCACCCACAATACAGCACCATGTAGTACCACCCACCCACCCACAACACAGTACCATGTAGTACCACCCACAACACAGCACCATGTAGTACCACCCACCCACAACACAGCACCATGTAGTACCACCCACCCACAACACAGCACCATGTTGTACCACCCACCCACAACACAGCACCATGTAGTACCACCCACCCACAATACAGCACCATGTAGTACCACCCACCCACAACACAGCACCATGTAGTACCACCCACAATACAGCACCATGTAGTACCACCCACCCACAACACATCACCATGTAGTACCACCCACAACACATCACCATGTAGTACCACCCACAACACAGCACCATGTAGTACCACCCACAACACAGCACCATGTAGTACCACCCACAACATAGCACCATGTAGTACCACCCACAACACAGTACCATGTAGTACCACCCACAGCATAGCACCATGTAGTACCACCCACAACATAGCACCATGTAGTACCACCCACAACATAGCACCATGTAGTACTACCCACAACACAGCACCATGTAGTACCACCCACAACACAGCACCATGTAGTACCACCCACCCACAACACAGCACCATGTAGTACCACCCACCCACAACACAGCACCATGTAGTACCACCCACAACACAGCACCATGTAGTACCACCCACCCACAACACCATGTAGTACCACCCACAACACAACACCATGTAGTACCACCCACCCACAACACAGCACCATGTAGTACCACCCACCCACAACACAGCACCATGTAGTACCACCCACCCACAACACAGAACCATGTAGTACCACCCACAACACAGCACCATGTAGTACCACCCACCCACAACACAGCACCATGTAGTACCACCCACCTACAACACAGCACCATGTAGTACCACCCACAACATAGCACCATGTAGTACCACCCACAACATAGCACCATGTAGTACCACCTTCAACATAGCACCATGTAGTACCACCCACAACACAGCACCATGTAGTACCACCCACAACATAGCACCATGTAGTACCACCCACAACACAGCACCATGTAGTACCACCCACAACACAGCACCATGTAGTACCACCCACGTTAATGATCAGAACATGTATAGAACACAATACCAGTTAGATAACTATCCTCATGGTTCTCTCAGATAAAACTCCACCATACATTATGCAGTAACATAATGAAACATCCACAGACCAACAATATGGAGCCTAAATATAGATCACAGTATGGAGCCTAAATATAGACCTACAGTATGGAGCCTAAATATAGACCTACTGAATGGAGCCTAAATATAGACCTACTGAATGGAACCTAAATATAGACCTACTGGATGGAACCTAAATATAGACCTACTAAATGGAACCTAAATATAGACCTACTGAATGGAACCTAAATATAGACCTACTGAATGGAACCTAAATATAGACCTACTGAATGGAGCCTAAATATAGACCTACTGAATGGAACCTAAATATAGACCAACTGAATGGAACATAAATATAGACCTACTGAATGGAACCTAAATATAGACCTACTGAATGGAACCTAAATATAAACTTACTGAATGGAACCTAAATATAGACCTACTGAATGGAGCCTAAATATAGACCTACTGAATGGAACGTAAATATAGACCTACTAAATGTAACCTAAATATAGACCTACTGAATGGAGCCTAAATATAGACCTACTGAATGGAACCTAAATATAGACCTACTGAATGGAGCCTAAATATAGACCTACTGAATGGAGCCTAAATATAGACCTACTGAATGGAACCTAAATATAGACCTACTGAATGGAGCCTAAATATAGACCTTTGAGGTCACTTAAATTTTTTCTTGTTTTTGAAAGAAAAACGTAAAAAAATAAAATAACATAAAATTGATCAGAAATACAGTGTAGACATTGTTAATGTTGTAAATGACTGTTGTAGCTGGAAACGGCAGATTTTCTATGAAATATCTACATAGCTGTACAGAGGCCCATTTTCAGCAACCATCACTCCTGTGTTCCAATGGCACGTTGTGGAACGGTAGTGTATATCTGACATGGCCCTTCAAGAACAACACAGTGTAGAGGTAACCCCATGGACATGAGATGTCCTTTACAAGACAACAACATTATATAATGAGCTACATCCAAGACATACACAACACAAAACTACAATTGGCAGCTGATGTATCTTACTGCATGTTCTCTAGTCTTAGAACGAACAACCTTGTGGAGAGACACTCTCTCCCTCTCCCTCCATCTCCATCTCTTCATCTCCCTCTCCCTCCATCTCCATCTCTCTCTCTCTCTCTCTCCATCTCCCTCTCTCCATCTCCCTCTCCCCCTCTCTCTCTCTCCATCTCCCTCTCTCCATCTCCCTATTCCCCTCGCTCTCTCTCTCTCCATCTCCCTCTCTCCATCTCCATCTCCCTCTCCCCCTCTCTCTCTCTCTCTCTCTCCCCCTCTCTCTCTCTCTCTCTCCATCTCCCTCTCCCCCTCTCTCTCTCTCTCTCTCTCTCCCATCTCTCCATCTCCCTCTCCTCCTCTCTCTCTCTCTCTCTCTCTCTCTCCTCTCTCCATCTCCATCTCCCTCTCTTCATCTTCCTCACTTCCTCTCCCTCTCCATCTCCATCTCCCTCTCTTCATCTCCCTCACTTCATCTCCATCTCCCTCTCCCCCTCTCTCTCTCTCTCCATCTCCCTCTCTCCATCTCCCTAACCACTAAACCCTGAGAGACAGGATGATCCTGACTCCTACTCCATCCATTAGGAAGCTGTGTGTGTATTTCTCTTTGTGTGTATTTCTCTTTGTGTGTATTTCTCTTTGTGTGTATTTCTCTTTGTGTGTGTATTTCTCTTTGTGTGTATTTCTCTGTGTGTGTATTTCTCTGTGTGTGTATTTCTCTGTGTGTGTGTATTTCTCTTTGTGTGTATTTCTCAGTGTGTATTTCTCTGTGTGTGTGTATTTCTCTTTGTGTGTATTTCTGTGTGTGTGTGTATTTCTCTGTGTGTGTGTATTTCTCTTTGTGTGTATTTCTCTCTGTGTGTGTATTTCTCTTTGTGTGTATTTCTCTGTGTGTGTATTTCTCTGTGTGTGTGTATTTCTCTTTGTGTGTATTTCTCTGTGTGTGTGTATTTCTCTTTGTGTGTATTTCTCTGTGTGTGTATTTCTCTGTGTGTGTGTATTTCTCTTTGTGTGTATTTCTCTGTGTGTGTATTTCTTTGTGTGTGTATTTCTCTTTGTGTGTATTTCTCTGTGTGTGTATTTCTCTGTGTGTGTGTATTTCTCTTTGTGTGTATTTCTCTCTGTGTGTGTATTTCTCTGTGTGTGTATTTCTCTGTGTGTGTATTTCTCCGTGTGTGTGTATTTCTCTTTGTGTGTATTTCTCTCTGTGTGTATTTCTCTGTGTGTGTATTTCTCTGTGTGTGTATTTCTCCGTGTGTGTGTATTTCTCTTTGTGTTTATTTCTCTGTGTGTGTATTTCTCTGTGTGTGTGTATTTCTCTGTGTGTGTGTATTTCTCTTTGTGTGTATTTCTCTCTGTGTGTGTATTTCTCTTTGTGTGTATTTCTCTGTGTGTGTATTTCTCTGTGTGTGTATTTCTCTGTGTGTGTATTTCTCTCTGTGTGTGTATTTCTCTGTGTGTGTATTTCTCTGTGTGTGTATTTCTCTCTGTGTGTGTATTTCTCTGTGTGTGTATTTCTCTGTGTGTGTATTTCTCTCTGTGTGTGTATTTCTCTGTGTGTGTATTTCTCTGTGTGTGTATTTCTCTGTGTGTGTATTTCTCTGTGTGTTTATTTCTCTGTGTGTGTATTTCTCTGTGTGTGTATTTCTCTGTGTGTGTATTTCTCTGTGTGTGTATTTCTCTGTGTGTGTATTTCTCTCTGTGTGTGTATTTCTCTCTGTGTGTGTATTTCTCTGTGTGTGTATTTCTCTTTGTGTGTATCTCTCTCTGTGTGTGTGTATTTCTCTGTGTGTGTGTGTATTTCTCTGTGTGTGTGTGTATTTCTCTGTGTGTGTGTATTTCTCTGTGTGTGTGTATTTCTCTGTGTGTGTGTATTTCTCTGTGTGTGTATTTCTCTGTGTGTGTGTGAGACAGGCAGAAAGGCAGGCAGCCCTTCTAAATCCGGCAGACGGAAAGTGGAATAAAAACCGAAAATGCTGCAGGTCGGTCAGTTGCTGCAATGCATTAATATTCATGAACTTTAAGCGCCACAGTTCGTTCACACATCGCGTTCATTCCCGTCCCGAGCCCACATCACTGACAATGTTATCTGTAATCAACTGAAATGACAACAAAATAATATCTTACAAGCTCTGAACTCTCTCTCTCTCTCTCTCTCTCTCTCTCTCTCTCTCTCTCTCTCTCTCTCTCTGACATGAGTTATAACGTTATACAGAAGGGAATGCTCTGGAGACATTACTGTTTATTAGTATTGCTGCTTTACTTTCACCCACTGCCTCTCTCTTCCTGATGTGTTGTGTTTTTTAAAGACAGTGAAGAGAGGAAGGACACACAGGAAGGAGAGGGACACATACACACTCTCTCTCATATATCTCTCTCTCTCTCATGTCTCTCTCTCTCATATCTCTCTCTCATCTCTCTCTCTCTCATCTCTCTCTCTCTCATCTCTCTCATCTCTCTCTCTCTCTCTCTCTCTCTCTCTCTCTCTGTCTCTCTGTCTCTCTGTCTCTCTGTCTCTCTCTCTGTCTCTCTCTCTCTCTCTGTCTCTCTCTTTATCCTCTCAATTTCAAGTACATTCGATTTAAGGGCTTTACTGACATGGGAAACATATGTTAACATTGCCAAAGCAAGTGAAGGAGATAATAAACAAAAGTGAAATAAACAATAAAAATAAACAATCACAAAAGTTTCAAAAGAATGAAGACATTTAAAATGTCATATTATGTGCAAATAGTTAAAGTAAAAAAGGGAAGATAAATAAGCATAAATATAGGTTGTATTTACAATGGTGTTTGTTCTTCACGGGTTGCCCTTGTGGCAACAAGTCACAAATCTTGCTACTGTGATGGCACACCTTGCATGCGCTGCAGGATTTTAATCCATGACGGCGTAGTGTGTTACTAATGGTTTTCTTTGAGACTGTGGTCCCAGCTCTCTTCAGGTCATTGACCAGGTCCTGTCGTGTAGTTCTGGGCTGATCCCTCACCTTCCTCATGATCATTGATGCCCCACGAGGTGAGATCTTGCATGGAGCCCCAGACCGAGGGTGATTGACCGTCATCTTGAACTTCTTCCATTTTCTAATAATTGCGCCAACAGTTGTTGCCTTCTCACCAAGCTGCTTGCCTATTGTCCTGTAGCCCATCCCAGCCTTGTGCAGGTCTACAATTTTTCCCTGATGTCCTTATACAGCTTTCTGGTCCTGGCCATTGTGGAGAGGTTGGAGTCTATTTGATTGAGTGTGTGGACTGGTGTCTTTCATACAGGTAACGAGTTCAAACAGGTGCAGTTAATACAGGTAATGAGTGGAGAACAGGAGGGCTTCTTAAAGAAAAACTAACAGGTCTGTGAGAGCTGGAATTCTTACTGGTTGGTAGGTGATCAAATACTTATGTCATGCAATAAAATGCAAATTAATTACTTAAAAATCATACAATGTGATTTTCTGAATTTTTAGATTCCGTCTCTCACAGTTGAAGTGTACCTATGATAAAAATTACAGACCTCTACATGCTTTGTAAGTAGGAAAACCTGCAAAATCGGCAATGTATCAAATACTTGTTCTCCCCACTGTAGATCTACTGTTACTTTATTAGTTGATTTCCTGACCGCTGGTCACGTTTCAGTGCTTACGCTGTAGAATACAGCAACGCCGCTGTCATAGTTTCTAACGCTTCCCCACGGAATTATTAACCTGGATATCTTCAACTTCAGACCACTCATTGGTTAATACGACGTGTGACTTCTTGTGCAACCCTACAGGGTGAGTGGGGGGGGATGGGTTAGACAGCGTCCCAAATGAGACACTACGCCCTATACGATCCCAGCTCTGGTCAATAATAGTGAATAGTGTGCCATTTGGGACGTATACTTAGGTTTGAGGTGTCCTATTGTCTTGACTCAAATGTATTGAAAAAAAATACATGTATTTAACTAGGCAAGTCAGTTGAGAACAAATTCTTATTTACAATGACGGCCTACCCCCGGCCAAACCCTAATGACGCAGGGCCAATTGTCACCGCTCTATGGGGCTCCCAATCACAGCCGGTTGCGATACAGCCTGGAATTGAACCAGGGTCTGTAGTTGATGCAGTGCCTTAGACCGTTGCGCCACTCAGGAGCCCCAAAGGCACTCTCAGCATTTGAGGTTTGACGTGTCTTACTGTCTTGACCTCTCAGCTGACCTATACGTGTCAAAGACACACTGACGCTCATTGGAATATTTCTATAGTTAGTTTCCACACTATTTACCCTCCTTTATACCGTACTACTGTCGACCAGGAGTCGTAGGGCTCTGATTAAAAGTAGCGCACTATAAAGGGAATAGGGTGTCATTTTGGACACATCCTATGGTTAGATTCCACTTTGTGTGATGACTGGCACTTCCATTAGCAGCCACTAGAAGGAGCTCTTCCATTAGCAGCCACTAGAAGGAGCTCTTCCATTAGCAGCCACTAGAAGGAGCTCTTCCATTAGCAGCCACTAGAAGGAGCACTTTCATTAGCAGCCACTAGAAGGAGCACTTCCATTAGCAGCCACTAGAAGGAGCACTTCCATTAGCAGCAGCTAGAAGGAGCACTTCCATTAGCAGCCACTAGAAGGAGCTCTTCCATTAACAGCCACTAGAAGGAGCACTTCCATTAGCAGCCACTAGAAGGAGCACTTCCATTAACAGCCACTAGAAGGAGCTCTTCCATTAACAGCCACTAGAAGAGCACTTCCATTAGCAGCCACTAGAAGGAGCTCTTCCATTAACAGCCACTAGAAGAAGCTCTTCCATTAGCAGCCACTAGAAGGAGCACTTCCATTAGCAGCCACTAGAAGGAGCTCTTCCATTAGCAGCAGCTAGAAGGAGCTCTCTATCCCTTTAGATTCAGCACACACGGGTAAGATGGGCCAGGCAAGCGCAACTCCACCATTTCATGTGTGTGTGTGTGTGTGTGTGTGTGTGTGTGCAATGACACCCACACAGATTGGGATGGGCTTTGGTCCTTGACTGTGAAGTTACAAATAATGATCAAGAGTTGTGCAGATAGCGTTGGTGTGAGAAAGAGATACTGCAGACTGACACAGCGATGGGTTGGAAAGCTGCTGTCCACCTGCTGTCAGCCAGCTGTACAGGAGGACTTAGAGTAAGAGGTAAAGAAGGCCTGTAGAGGTGGGAGCAGTTGTGTGTGTGTGTCCTTCAAGGTTTAGGTGTGTGCAAGAGGGTTTGTCAAAGAGATGTGCTACTCCTCAGTTCTGGGATGACACACACACACACACACACACACACACACACACACACACACACACACACACACACACACACACACACACACACACACACACACACACACACACACACACACACACACACACACACACACACACACACACACACACACACACACACACACACACACACACACACACACACACACACACACACACACTCACACACACACACACACACACACTGTACCATGGATCAAAATAACTCTTCCAAGACAAGGCGGGTTCAGTAAATATTGGAGAGAGGGGTGAGAGGCAGGGAGAGAGAGAGGGGTGAGAGAGGGAGGGGGGGTGAGAGAGGGAGAGAGAGGGGTGAGAGGGGGAGAGAGAGGGGTGAGAGAGGGAGAGAGAGGGTTGAGAGGGAAAGAGAGGGATGAAAGAGGGATGCGAGAGGGGGGAGAGAGAGATGGGAGAGAGGGAGAAAGAGCGATGAGAGAGGGGTGAGAGAGGGAGAGAGGGGAGAGAGGGAGAGAGAGCGGTAAGAGAGGGAGAGAGGGGTGACAGGGAGAGAGAGGCGAGAGAGGGGTGAGAGAGGGACGAGAGAGGGACGAGAGAGGGACGAGAAAGGGGTGAGAGAGAGAGAGGGGTGAGAGAGGGAGAGAGAGGGACGAGAGAGGGGAGAGAGAGGGACGAGAGAGGGGTGAGAGAGGGAGAGAGGGATGAGAGAGGGGTGAGAGGGTGAGAGGGATGAGAGAGGGATGAAAGAGGGATTAGAGAGGGATGAGAGAGGTTTGAGAGAGGGGTGAGAGAGGTATGAGAGAGGGATGAGAGAAGGATGAGAGAGGGATGAGAGAGGGATGAGAGGGGGGAGAGAGAGAGATGAGAGAGAGGGAGAGGGAGAGAGATGGTTGAGAGGGAAAGAGAGACAGAGAGAGAGAGAGAGAGAGAGAGAGAGAGGGAGGATGCATGATCTCCAGATCACTTAATGAGATTCACTCCAGTGATGTTTTCATTAATAATATAGTTGAGTGAACGAACACAAAAAATTTTTACATCGGTTTTAAGCAATAAAAATACTCGCTCGCTCCCTCCTTCCCTCGCTCCCTCCTTCCCCCGCTCCCTCCTTCCCCCGCTCCCTCCTTCCCTCGCTCCCTCCTTCCCTCGCTCCCTCCTTCTCTCGCTCCCTCCTTCCCTTGCTCCCTCCTTCCCCCGCTCCCTCCTTCCCTCGCTCCCGTCAGTTTAGAGATGTTCATCTGTTTGTTAAAGCTACCCGCTTAATATTCCATGGTTGCACTGCTGAGACAAACCCACCATGGCGCCACTGAGCGTGTGTACACAGACAGTACACAGTGAATCCTGAATACAATAACCTTCGCCCCAGTGAGCACTGAGCAGTAGACCTGACTGAAGAGCGTAATCCCTCTTCACCTGGGGTTCATTAGAAACCAGACGGAAACAAGTGACTGAAACAAGGAGGGACTATCACCAGGGGCCACATGTATCAAGCGTCTCAGTGCAGGAGTGATAATCGAGGATCAGTTTCTCCCTGTCCATGTAATCTTATTCATTATAATTCAGAAAGACAGTGAGAAAGAGAGAGAGACAGAGAGACACACATACAGAGAGACACACAGAGAGAGAGAGAGAGAGAGAGAGAGAGAGAGAGAGAGAGAGAGAGAGAGAGAGAGAGAGAGAGAGAGAGGGAGGATGCATGATCTCCAGATCACTTAATGAGATTCACTCCAGTGATGTTTTCATTAATAATATAGTTGAGTGAACGAACACAAAAAAAAGCCAGAGAGACAGAGAGACAGAGACAGAGACAGAGACAGAGACAGAGACAGGTAGAGAGGGTACTACATAGTGTGTGTGTCCGTCTGTTATTCCATGACACCATTGACTCAGCCATGCTGTTCCTTAAACATGATTTCATGTTACCGTCTGCATAAGGCTTCACCGAATGTACAGACCAACATATTTACAGCTTCATAAAGACAGACCAACATATAGACAGCTTCATAAAGACAGACCAACATATATACAGCTTCATAAAGACAGACCAACATATATACAGCTTCATAAAGCAGATTTACAACAATCAGATTATTGTCCCATTCTTCCTGAGGGCCAGAGAATCAGTAACCTCTATCATCGATCCGTACTAAACATATACTGTAAATCCTATTACAATTATCCTGAATCAACCTCAGCTCTGGCATGGACTGAACCAACAGTATGACTGTATGAATCCCTCTAGGCAGTCCGCCACAGAGGGTCACCGCTGCAGGGGCCAGACAGAGCAGGGGCCAGACAGAGCAGGGGCCAGACAGAGCAGGGGCCAGACAGAGCAGGGGCCAGACAGAGCAGGGGGCCAGACAGAGCAGGGGGCAGACACAACGGGGGCCAGACAGAGCAGGGGCCAGACAGAGCAAGGGCCAGACAGAGCAGGGGCCAGACAGAGCAGGGGCCAGACAGAGCAGGGGCCAGACAGAGCAAAGGCCAGACAGAGCAGGGGCCCAGACACAACAGGGGCCAGACAGAGCAGGGGCCAGACACAACATGGGCCAGACAGAGCAGGGGCCAGACAGAGCAGGGGCTAGACAGAGCAGGGGCCAGACAGAGCAGAGGGCCAGACAGAGCAGGGGGCAGACACAACGGGGGCCAGACAGAGCAGGGGCCAGACAGAGCAGGGGCCAGACAGAGCAGGGGCCAGACAGAGCAGGGGCCAGACAGAGCAAAGGCCAGACAGAGCAGGGGCCCAGACACAACAGGGGCCAGACAGAGCAGGGGCCAGACACAACAGGGGCCAGACAGAGCAGGGGCCAGACAGAGCAGGGGCCAGACAGAGCAGGGGCCAGAAAGAGCAGGGGCCAGACAGAGCAGGTGCCAGATGCAGCAGGGGCCAGACAGAGCAGGAGCCAGACAGAGCAGGGGCCAGACAGAGCAGGGGCCAGAGAGCAGGGGCCAGATGCAGCAGGGGCCAGACACAACAGGGGCCAGACAGAGCAGGGGCCAGACAGAGCAGGGGCCAGACACCTATAAAAGACCATTGGGATATCCGGGCCTATTAAAGACCATTGGGATATCCGGGCCTATTAAAGACCATTGGGATATCCGGGCCTATTAAAGACCATTGGGATATCCGGGCCTATTAAAGACCATTGGGATATCCGGGCCTATTAAATACCATTGGGATATCCGGGCCTATTAAAGACCATTGGGATATCCGGGCCTATTAAAGACCATTGGGATATCCGGGCCTATTAAAGACCATTGGGATATCCGGGCCTATTAAAGACCATTGGGATATCCGGGCCTATTAAAGACCACTGGGATATCCGGGCCTATTAAAGACCATTGGGATATCCGGGCCTATTAAAGACCATTGGGATATCCGGGCCTATTAAAGACCACTGGGATATCCGGGCCTATTAAAGACCATTGGGATATCTGGGCCTGTTAAAGACCATTGGGATATCCGGGCCTATTAAAGACCATTGGGATATCCGGGCCTATTAAAGACCACTGGGATATCCGGGCCTATTAAAGACCATTGGGATATCTGGGCCTGTTAAAGACCATTGGGATATCCGGGCCTATTAAAGACCACTGGGATATCCGGGCCTATTAAAGACCATTGGGATATCTGGGCCTATTAAAGACCACTGGGATATCCGGGCCTATTAAAGACCATTGGGATATCTGGGCCTATTAAAGACCATTGGGATATCTGGGCCTGTTAAAGACCATTGGGATATCTGGGCCTATTAAAGACCATTGGGATATCTGGGCCTGTTAAAGACCATTGGGATATCCGGGCCTATTAAAGACCATTGGGATATCCGGGCCTATTAAAGACCATTGGGATATCCGGGCCTATTAAAGACCATTGGGATATCTGGGCCTACCTCCGTAGAGAAAAGTATTATCGATGAACGGAACGTTTGGCTGAAGTGTATATAGTGTGTATTTTTATTTTAAACGTCGTTCTGTATTTGTATCGATACCTAAGTATGTACTGGTATGTGTGTGGCTGGTGGACGCTGCCGGGTGTGAATGTGGTGTAGAGGAACGAAGGTGGATAGAAACACAAGCTGATGAGGTTGAAACCATTAAATTAAAATTTTATGGGGAGCAAACTCCACATGATTCAAGGTTGCTGTGTTCACGTCTGTTAACTGTGATCACGGTGACTGAGGTGAAAGCCTGATTCTGAATCATTCTATATCAGCAGGAGTCTAATAACTCCATCTGATTCTGATTCATTACATATCAGCAGGAGTCTATCAACTCCATCTGATTCATTAAATATCAACAGGAGTCTAACAACTCCATCTGATTCATTATATATCAGCAGGAGTCTAACAACTCCATCTGATTCATTATATATCAACAGAAGTCTAACAACTCCATCTGATTCTGATTCATTATATATCAGCAGGAGTCTATCAACTCCATCTGATTCTGATTCATTATATATCAGCAGGAGTCGAACAACTCCATCTGATTCTGATTCATTATATATCAGCAGGAGTCTAATAACTCCATCTGATTCTGATTCATTATATATCAGCAGGAGTCTAACAACTCCATCTGATTCTGATTCATTATATATCAGCAGGAGTCTCATAACTCCTTAAGGGTGGTAGACTGTAACACGTTATACTATATCTCAGATAACCCTTATGGGTGGTAGACTGTAACCCGTTATACTATATCTCAGATAACCCTTGTGGGTGGTAGACTGTAACCCATTATACTATATCTCAGATAACCCTTTATGGGTGGTAGACTGTAACCCGTTATACTATATCTCAGATAACCCTTATGGGTGGTAGACTGTAACACGTTATACTATATCTCAGATAACCCTTGTGGGTGGTAGACTGTAACCCGTTATACTATATCTCAGATAACCCTTGTGGGTGGTAGACTGTAACCCGTTATACTATATCTCAGATAACCTTTATGGGTGGTAGACTGTAACCCATTATACTATATCTCAGATAACCCTTGTGGGTGGTAGACTGTAACCCATTATACTATATCTCAGATAACCCTTTATGGGTGGTAGACTGTAACCCGTTATACTATATCTCAGATAACCCTTATGGGTGGTAGACTGTAACACGTTATACTATATCTCAGATAACCCTTATGGGTGGTAGACTGTAACCCGTTATACTATATCTCAGATAACCCTTATGGGTGGTAGACTGTAACCCGTTATACTATATCTCAGATAACCCTTGTGGGTGGTAGACTGTAACCCATTATACTATATCTCAGATAACCCTTTATGGGTGGTAGACTGTAACCCGTTATACTATATCTCAGATAACCCTTATGGGTGGTAGACTGTAACACGTTATACTATATCTCAGATAACCCTTGTGGGTGGTAGACTGTAACCCGTTATACTATATCTCAGATAACCCTTGTGGGTGGTAGACTGTAACCCGTTATACTATATCTCAGATAACCTTTATGGGTGGTAGACTGTAACCCATTATACTATATCTCAGATAACCCTTGTGGGTGGTAGACTGTAACCCGTTATACTATATCTCAGATAACCCTTGTGGGTGGTAGACTGTAACCCGTTATACTATATCTCAGATAACCCTTTATGGGTGGTAGACTGTAACCCGTTATACCATATCTCAGATAACCCATATGGGTGGTAGACTGTAACCCGTTATACTATATCTCAGATAACCCTTGTGGGTGGTAGACTGTAACCCGTTATACCATATCTCAGATAACCCATTAAGGGTGGTAGACTGTAACCCGTTATACTATATCTCAGATAACCCTTTATGGGTGGTAGACTGTAACCCGTTATACCATCTCAGATAACCCATTAAGGGTGGTAGACTGTAACCCGTTATACTATATCTCAGATAACCCTTTATGGGTGGTAGACTGTAACCCGTTATACCATATCTCCGATAACCCAGTAAGGGTGGTAGACTGTAACAAGACTCAAGATTCAATAGATGTAGCTTGTTGTTTTGACGAGGGGTGAAGGACGAGGGGTGAAGGACGAGGGGTGAAGGACGAGGGGTGAAGGACGCGGGGTGAAGGACGCGGGGTGAAGGACGAGGAGTGAAGGACGAGGGGTGAAGGACGAGGGGTGAAGGAAGAGGGGTGAAGGACGAGGGGTGAAGGACGCGAAGTGAAGGCTGAATTCCTGATAGAATTAACTATGAGCTGAGTGGAGGTGAAGCCCATCAGGTGAAGCCCTGTATAATGAAAGAGATGTTCATTGTATGAACTGAACGGCGTGCAGGACGTAAGTGAAACGCCATCTGAAACACTGGTTATTTATGAACGTTGCATTTTAGGATACCCTAGGATACCTATTACGGGCAGTAACTATAGAAACAAAGTAGCTATATTCACGTCAGGGTTATTTAGTGGAACAAGGTGGCTATATTCACATCAGGGTTATTTAGTGGAACAAGGTGGCTATATTCACGTCAGGGGAATATATAGTGGATAGTATATAGTATAGTAGTATATGTATATATATATATATATATAGTGGATAGTATATAGTATAGTAGTAGATACACTGCTCAAAAAAATAAAGGGAACACTTAAACAACACAATGTAACTCCAAGTCAATCACACTTCTGTGAAATCAAACTGTCCACTTAGGATCTGGAGAAGGTCTGTATGGAGGAGTGGGCCAAAATCCCTGCTGCAGTGTGTGCAAACCTGGTCAAGAACTACAGGAAACGTACGATCTCTGTAATTGCAAACAAAGGTTTCTGTACCAAATATTAAGTTCTGCTTTTCTGATGTATCAAATACTTATATCATGCAATAAAATGCAAATGAAATACTTAAAAATCATACAATGTGATTTTCTGGATTTTTGTTTTAGATTCCGTCTCTCACAGTTGAAGTGTACCTATGATAAAAAATTACAGACCTCTACATGCTTTGTAAGTAGGAAAACCTGCAAAATCGGCAGTGTATCAAATACTTGTTCTCCCCACTGTATATATATATAGTGGAGTCAGCTACCGTCCTTAGTAGCTTTCTGTTTAAGTTGTCAATACCAGGTGGTTTCTCATTATTGATGAACAACAATCATTTTCCCACCTCTCACAAACTAACTTTACAGAATTAAAAATTACAATGTTTTTCTGTCATTATTAGGTATTTTATGCATGAATATGACGGCTCACAGATCGTCGGCACTTCATGCCTCGGTTTCCCCTCTTTGCCAATGAAATAGTCGTTAAAATAACTGGCAATGTCAAAAGGTTTCGGTGATGAATGAGCCATCTGATTAAAATGAAAGATGGAGTTTAATTATTATTTCTGCCCATAATATAATTTAGTACTCCATCATAAGATATCATTTATCTTAGTTTCATAATACAGTCCCTTCTTTTTTTGTTTGTTCAGTTTTTAGTGACATTATTTCTCAATTTACAAAATGTCTGCCAATCAGATGTGCAGTCAGATGTATTTCCCCTTCCTGTGCTTCATTTCTCCAAACCAGTTTTTCATCGAAGGACTAAAAGGGGTCTTTTAATCACTGTGGTTCCACACACTTCCCAAAGAACCCTTGAAGAAAACTATTTTCTTAGTGTGTAGGAGACTTTACAGAGAGGCAGTCAGGTTAGAGACACACCGTGACTCAGGTAGAAGACTGGGAGACTGGAGTAGAACCTTCCAATTACTCTTTCACACTCCTGCTCTCCTCCTCTCCACTCCTCCTCTCCTCCACTCCTCCTCTCCTCCACTCCTCCTCTCCACTCCACCTCTCCACTCATCCTCTCTTCCTCTTCCTCTCCACTCCAACTCTCCACTCCTCCTCTCCTCCACTCCACCTCTCCACTCCTCCTCTCCACTCCTCCTCTCAAGTCCTCCTCTCCAGTCCTCCACTCCAGTCCTCCACTCCAGTCCTCCACTCCAGTCCTACACTCCAGTCCTCCCCTCCACCTCTCCACTCATCCTCTCTTCCTCTTCCTCTCCTCCACTCCTCCTCTCCACTCCTCCTCTCCTCCACTCCACCTCTCCACTCCTCCTCTCCTCCACTCCTCCTCTCCACTCCTCCTCTCCAGTCCTCCACTCCAGTCCTCCACTACAGTCCTCCACTCCAGTCCTCCACTACAGTCCTCCACTCGAGTCCTCCACTCCAGTACTCCACTCCAGTCCTCCACTCCAGTCCTCCACTCCAGTCCTCCACTCCAGTCCTCCACTCCAGTCCTCCACTCCAGTCCTCCACTCCAGTCCTCCACTCCAGTCCTCCACTCCCCTCCACCCGTCTAGAACCTTTGGAATGTACACCTCTGTACCTGCCAATTTGTCCCATCTGCTGTCACAGAAGGGATGAGGGTGTTTATGTGGAACACAAACCCCTCTGTCTCAGGCTGCCCTGGTGTTATACCCCCTAACTATCTCTCCCTATGAGGCAGGCTAAAGGTCCTGGTGTAATACCCCCTAACTATCTCTCTCTATGAGGCAGGCTAAAGGCCCTGGTGTTATACCCCCTATCTCTCTCTATGAGGCAGGCTAAAGGCCCTGGTGTTATACCCCCTATCTCTCCCTATGAGGCAGGCTAAAGGCCCTGGTGTTATACCCCCTATCTCTCTCTATGAGGCAGGCTAAAGGCCCTGGTGTTATACCCCCTATCTCTCTCTATGAGGCAGGCTAAAGGCCCTGGTGTAATAACCCTTAACTATCTCTCTCTATGAGGCAGGCTAAAGGCCCTGGTGTTATACCCCCTATCTCTCTCTATGAGGCAGGCTAAAGGCCCTGGTGTAATACCCCCTAACTATCTCTCCCTATGAGGCAGGCTAAAGGCCCTGGTGTAATACCCCCTAACTATCTCTCTCTATGAGGCAGGCTAAAGGCCCTGGTGTTATACCCCCTGACTATCTCTCTCTATGAGGCAGGCTAAAGGCCCTGGTGTTATACCCCCTAACTATCTCTCTCTATGAGGCAGGCTAAAGGCCCTGGTGTTATACCCCCTAACTATCTCTCTCTATGAGGCAGGCTAAAGGCCCTGGTGTTATACCCCCTGACTATCTCTCTCTATGAGGCAGGCTAAAGGCCCTGGTGTAATACCCCCTAACTATTTCTCTCTATGAGGCAGGCTAAAGGCCCTGGTGTTATACCCCCTAACTATCTCTCTCTATGAGGCAGGCTAAAGGCCCTGGTGTAATACCCCCTATCTCTCTCTATGAGGCAGGCTAAAGGCCCTGGTGTTATACCCCCTAACTATCTCTCTCTATGAGGCAGGCTAAAGGCCCTGGTGTTATACCCCCTATCTCTCTCTATGAGGCAGGCTAAAGGCCCTGGTGTTATACCCCCTAACTATCTCTCTCTATGAGGCAGGCTAAAGGCCCTGGTGTTATACCCCCTGACTATCTCTCTCTATGAGGCAGGATAAAGGCCCTGGTGTTATACCCCCTAACTATCTCTCTCTATGAGGCAGGCTAAAGGCCCTGGTGTTATACCCCCTAACTATCTCTCTCTATGAGGCAGGCTAAAGGCCCTGGTGTTATACCCCCTAACTATCTCTCTCTATGAGGCAGGCTAAAGGCCCTGGTGTTATACCCCCTAACTATCTCTCTCTATGAGGCAGGCTAAAGGCCCTGGTGTTATACCCCCTAACTATCTCTCTCTATGAGGCAGGCTAAAGGCCCTGGTGTTATACCCCCTAACTATCTCTCTCGATGAGGCAGGCTAAAGGCCCTGGTGTTATACCCCCTAACTATCTCTCTCTATGAGGCAGGCTAAAGACCCTGGTGTTATACCCCCTATCTCTCTCTATGAGGCAGGCTAAAGGCCCTGGTGTTATACCCCCTAACTCTCTCTATGAGGCAGGCTAAAGGCCCTGGTGTTATACCCCCTAACTATCTCTCTCTATGAGGCAGGCTAAAGGCCCTGGTGTTATACCCCCTAACTATCTCTCTCTATGAGGCAGGCTAAAGGACCGGGTGTTATACCCCCTAACTATCTCTCTCTATGAGGCAGGCTAAAGGCCCTGGTGTTATACCCCCTAACTATCTCCCTCTATGAGGCAGGCTAAAGGCCCTGGTGTTATACCCCCTAACTATCTCTCTCTATGAGGCAGGCTAAAGGCCCTGGTGTTATACCCCCTAACTATCTCTCTCTATGAGGCAGGCTAAAGGCCCTGGTGTTATACCCCCTAACTATCTCTCTCTATGAGGCAGGCTAAAGGCCCTGGTGTTATACCCCCTAACTATCTCTCTCTATGAGGCAGGCTAAAGGCCCTGGTGTTATACCCCCTAACTATCCCTCTCTATGAGGCAGGCTAAAGGCCCTGGTGTTATACCCCCTAACTATCTCTCTCTATGAGGCAGGCTAAAGGCCCTGGTGTTATACCCCCTAACTATCTCTCCCTGTGAGGCAGGCTAAAGGCCCTGGTGTTATACCCCCTAACTATCTCTCTCTATGAGGCAGGCTAAAGGCCCTGGTGTTATACCCCCTAACTATCTCTCTCTATGAGGCAGGCTAAAGGCCCTGGTGTTATACCCCCTAACTATCTCTCCCTATGAGGCAGGCTAAAGGCCCTGGTGTTATACCCCCTAACTATCTCTCTCTATGAGGCAGGCTAAAGGCCCTGGTGTTATACCCCCTAACTATCTCTCTCTATGAGGCAGGCTAAAGGCCCTGGTGTAATACCCCCTATCTCTCTCTATGAGGCAGGCTAAAGGCCCTGGTGTTATACCCCCTAACTATCTCTCTCTATGAGGCAGGCTAAAGGCCCTGGTGTTATACCCCCTATCTCTCTCTATGAGGCAGGCTAAAGGCCCTGGTGTTATACCCCCTAACTATCTCTCTCTATGAGGCAGGCTAAAGGCCCTGGTGTTATACCCCCTGACTATCTCTCTCTATGAGGCAGGATAAAGGCCCTGGTGTTATACCCCCTAACTATCTCTCTCTATGAGGCAGGCTAAAGGCCCTGGTGTTATACCCCCTAACTATCTCTCTCTATGAGGCAGGCTAAAGGCCCTGGTGTTATACCCCCTAACTATCTCTCTCTATGAGGCAGGCTAAAGGCCCTGGTGTTATACCCCCTATCTCTCTCTATGAGGCAGGCTAAAGGCCCTGGTGTTATACCCCTAACTATCTCTCTCTATGAGGCAGGCTAAAGGCCCTGGTGTTATACCCCCTGACTATCTCTCTCTATGAGGCAGGATAAAGGCCCTGGTGTTATACCCCCTAACTATCTCTCTCTATGAGGCAGGCTAAAGGCCCTGGTGTTATACCCCCTAACTATCTCTCTCTATGAGGCAGGCTAAAGGCCCTGGTGTTATACCCCCTAACTATCTCTCTCTATGAGGCAGGCTAAAGGCCCTGGTGTTATACCCCCTAACTATCTTTCTCTATGAGGCAGGCTAAAGGCCCTGGTGTTATACCCCCTAACTATCTCTCTCTATGAGGCAGGCTAAAGGCCCTGGTGTTATACCCCCTAACTATCTCTCTCTATGAGGCAGGCTAAAGGCCCTGGTGTTATACCCCCTAACTATCTCTCTCTATGAGGCAGGCTAAAGACCCTGGTGTTATACCCCCTAACTCTCTCTATGAGGCAGGCTAAAGGCCCTGGTGTTATACCCCCTATCTCTCTCTATGAGTCAGGCTAAAGGCCCTGGTGTTATACCCCCTAACTATCTCTCTCTATGAGGCAGGCTAAAGGCCCTGGTGTTATACCCCCTAACTATCTCTCTCTATGAGGCAGGCTAAAGGCCCTGGTGTTATACCCCCTAACTATCTCTCTCTATGAGGCAGGCTAAAGGCCCTGGTGTTATACCCCCTAACTATCTCTCTCTATGAGGCAGGCTAAAGGCCCTGGTGTTATACCCCCTAACTATCTCCCTCTATGAGGCAGGCTAAAGGCCCTGGTGTTATACCCCCTAACTATCTCTCTCTATGAGGCAGGCTAAAGGCCCTGGTGTTATACCCCCTAACTATCTCTCTCTATGAGGCAGGCTAAAGGCCCTGGTGTTATACCCCCTAACTATCTCTCTCTATGAGGCAGGCTAAAGGCCCTGGTGTTATACCCCCTAACTATCTCTCTCTATGAGGCAGGCTAAAGGCCCTGGTGTTATACCCCCTAACTATCTCTCTCTATGAGGCAGGCTAAAGGCCCTGGTGTTATATCCCCTAACTATCTCTCTCTATGAGGCAGGCTAAAGGCCCTGGTGTTATACCCCCTAACTATCTCTCCCTGTGAGGCAGGCTAAAGGCCCTGGTGTTATACCCCCTAACTATCTCTCTCTATGAGGCATGCTAAAGGCCCTGGTGTTATACCCCCTAACTATCTCTCTCTATGAGGCAGGCTAAAGGCCCTGGTGTTATACCCCCTAACTATCTCTCCCTATGAGGCAGGCTAAAGGCCCTGGTGTTATACCCCCTAACTATCTCTCTCTATGAGGCAGGCTAAAGGCCCTGGTGTTATACCCCCTAACTATCTCTCTCTATGAGGCAGGCTAAAGGCCCTGGTGTAATACCCCCTATCTCTCTCTATGAGGCAGGCTAAAGGCCCTGGTGTTATACCCCCTAACTATCTCTCTCTATGAGGCAGGCTAAAGGCCCTGGTGTTATACCCCCTATCTCTCTCTATGAGGCAGGCTAAAGGCCCTGGTGTTATACCCCCTAACTATCTCTCTCTATGAGGCAGGCTAAAGGCCCTGGTGTTATACCCCCTAACTATCTCTCTCTATGAGGCAGGCTAAAGGCCCTGGTGTTATACCCCCTGACTATCTCTCTCTATGAGGCAGGATAAAGGCCCTGGTGTTATACCCCCTAACTATCTCTCTCTATGAGGCAGGCTAAAGGCCCTGGTGTTATACCCCCTAACTATCTCTCTCTATGAGGCAGGCTAAAGGCCCTGGTGTTATACCCCCTAACTATCTCTCTCTATGAGGCAGGCTAAAGGCCCTGGTGTTATACCCCCTAACTATCTCTGTCTATGAGGCAGGCTAAAGGCCCTGGTGTTATACCCCCTAACTATCTCTCTCTATGAGGCAGGCTAAAGGCCCTGGTGTTATACCCCCTAACTATCTCTCTCTATGAGGCAGGCTAAAGGCCCTGGTGTTATACCCCCTAACTATCTCTCTCTATGAGGCAGGCTAAAGACCCTGGTGTTATACCCCCTAACTCTCTCTATGAGGCAGGCTAAAGGCCCTGGTGTTATACCCCCTATCTCTCTCTATGAGGCAGGCTAAAGGCCCTGGTGTTATACCCCCTAACTATCTCTCTCTCTATGAGGCAGGCTAAAGGCCCTGGTGTTATACCCCCTAACTATCTCTCTCTATGAGGCAGGCTAAAGGCCCTGGTGTTATACCCCCTAACAATCTCTCTCTATGAGGCAGGCTAAAGGCCCTGGTGTTATACCCCCTAACTATCTCTCTCTATTAGGCAGGCTAAAGGCCCTGGTGTTATACCCCCTAACTATCTCCCTCTATGAGGCAGGCTAAAGGCCCTGGTGTTATACCCCCTAACTATCTCTCTCTATGAGGCAGGCTAAAGGCCCTGGTGTTATACCCCCTAACTATCTCTCTCTATGAGGCAGGCTAAAGGCCCTGGTGTTATACCCCCTAACTATCTCTCTCTATGAGGCAGGCTAAAGGCCCTGGTGTTATACCCCCTAACTATCTCCCTCTATGAGGCAGGCTAAAGGCCCTGGTGTTATACCCCCTAACTATCTCTCCCTGTGAGGCAGGCTAAAGGCCCTGGTGTTATACCCCCTATCTCTCCCTATGAGGCAGGCTAAAGGCCATGATGTAATACCCCCTAACTATCTCTCCCTATGAGGCAGGCTAAAGGCCCTGGTGTTATACCCCTCTAACTATCTCTCTCTATGAGGCAGGCTAAAGGCCCTGGTGTTATACCCCCTATCTCTCTCTATGAGGCAGGCTAAAGGCCCTGGTGTTATACCCCCTAACTATCTCTCTCTATGAGGCAGGCTAAAGGCCCTGGTGTTATACCCCCTAACTATCTCTCTCTATGAGGCAGGCTAAAGGCCCTGGTGTTATACCCCCTAACTATCTTTCCCGATGAGGCAGGCTAAAGGCCCTGGTGTTATACCCCCTATCTCTCTCTATGAGGCAGGCTAAAGGCCATGATGTAATACCCCCTAACTATCTCTCCCTATGAGGCAGGCTAAAGGCCCTGGTGTTATACCCCTCTAACTATCTCTCTCTATGAGGCAGGCTAAAGGCCCTGGTGTTATACCCCCTATCTCTCTCTATGAGGCAGGCTAAAGGCCCTGGTGTTATACCCCCTAACTATCTCTCTCTATGAGGCAGGCTAAAGGCCCTGGTGTTATACCCCCTAACTATCTCTCCCTATGAGGCAGGCTAAAGGCCCTGGTGTTATACCCCCTAACTATCTCTCTCTATGAGGCAGGCTAAAGGCCCTGGTGTTATACCCCCTAACTATCTCTCTCTATGAGGCAGGCTAAAGGCCCTGGTGTTATACCCCCTAACTATCTCTCCCTATGAGGCAGGCTAAAGGCCCTGGTGTTATACCCCCTAACTATCTCTCTCTATGAGGCAGGCTAAAGGCCCTGGTGTTATACCCCCTAACTATCTCTCTCTATGAGGCAGGCTAAAGGCCCTGGTGTAATACCCCCTAACTATCTCTCTCTATGAGGCAGGCTAAAGGCCCTGGTGTAATACCCCCTAACTATCTCTCTCTATGAGGCAGGCTAAAGGCCCTGGTGTTATACCCCCTAACTATCTCTCTCTATGAGGCAGGCTAAAGGCCCTGGTGTTATACCCCCTAACTATCTCTCTCTATGAGGCAGGCTAAAGGCCCTGGTGTTATACCCCCTAACTATCTCTCTCTATGAGGCAGGCTAAAGGCCCTGGTGTTATACCCCCTAACTATCTCTCTCTATGAGGCAGGCTAAAGGCCCTGGTGTTATACCCCCTAACTATCTCTCTCTATGAGGCAGGATAAAGGCCCTGGTGTTATACCCCCTAACTATCTCTCTCTATGAGGCAGGCTAAAGGCCCTGGTGTTATACCCCCTAACTATCTCTCTCTATGAGGCAGGCTAAAGGCCCTGGTGTTATACCCCCTAATTATCTCTCTCTATGAGGCAGGCTAAAGGCCCTGGTGTTATACCCCCTAACTATCTCTCCCTATGAGGCAGGCTATTTGCTTCCCAAATAGCATCCTACTCTCTATTTAGGACACTACAGCCCATAGGGTGCTATTTGGGAGTCTTCGAAGTCATTATTAGGAAAGGGGGGGATACCTAGTCAGTTGTACGACTGAATGCCTTCAACTGTAATGTGTTTAACTGCATTTAAACAAACCCTTTTGAACGGCGGGGGGCTGCCTTAAATCGACATCTACGTCTTCGACGCCCGGTTGAACAGTGGGTTAACTGCCTTGTTCAGGCAAAGAACGACAGATTTTTACTTTGTCAACTCGGGGATTCAATCCAGCAACCTTTCGGTTACTGGCCCAACGCTCTAACCACTAGGCACAAAAAGGCTTTTTGGTTTTTGCATTACTATACCGGCTCAGTCACTGATTCTGACTTCCTCTGAGCGAGGACACGAGCCCCTCTGGTGTGGCCAGTGATGCACTGCAGCGTAATGTTAACACCTGTCTAGAACCTCTTCACTGAGCTAACAAACAAGGTGACTGTGTCTGCTTCCCAAATGCCACCCTCCTCTTTATAGTGCACTACTGTTGACCAGAGCTCTATGGGTCCTGGTTAAATTTGGTGCACTATGTAGGGGATAGGTTGTCATTTGGGACGTGCCCTCCGTAAAGGGCCACATGCTTAGCATGGGCCACATGCTCTGGGCAAGGCTTCAGAAACAGCAGGCTATAATACTCTGTGAAAACACACACACACACACACACACACACACACACACACACACACACACACACACACACACACACACACACACACACACACACACACACACACACACACACACACACACACACACACACACACACACACACACACACACACACACACACACACACACACACACACACACACACACACACACACAAACACAATGAGACCCAAAGTCTGCCTTCTCAGCTCTGAGGTTGAATAACATTTGGTCAAAAATAACCAAGCTCCTAATTAACAGAAACCATATTGGAATTAAAAGACACCACAAAAGAGGAAGTTGCCGCCACTATTTCAATGTCTTTTCCTGTAGATGAAAGGCACATTTAGGTTCCACCGACGAAGAATAACAAAGGCTACTTATACATTTTCATGAATTGGGTGTGGGAATGAGGGACCAAGTCACTATTATTCTAGTCACAAGCAAGCCTCAAGTCATAAGGTTCAAGTCTCAAGTCATAAGGTTCGAGTCTCAAGTCATAAGTTTTGAGTCTAAAGTCATAAGGTCGAGTCTCAATTCATACGGTTCAAGTCTCAAGTCATAAGGTTAGAGTCTCAAGTCATGTTTCGAGTCTAAAGTCATAATGTTCGAGTCTAAAGTCATAAGGTTCGAGTCTAAAGTCATAAGGTTCGAGTCTAAAGTCATAAGTTTTGAGTCTCAAGTCATAAGGTTCAAGTCTCAAGTCATAAGGTTCAAGTCTCAAGTCATAAGGTTCAAGTCTCAAGTCATAAGGTCCGAGTCTCAAGTCATAAGTTTCGAGTCTCAAGTCATAAGGTTAGAGTCTCAAGTCAAGACACAAGTAGGTCTGAATACATTGTAAATGCACTGTAAATGTAAGCTACTCTGTTTTTTACAGGCAAAACCAGAGAAAATGAAACAAGTGCTTTCTGGTCACTCATCTGGGTATGTGTGTCTGACTGGTCATTGGTCAATAGTCAAGACGCGGATCTTTTCGGTTCTGATGCACAGATTAGATGTTTTTGAGACGAGAATTTGGTATAATTCCGTAGGCCTGTTAGTAACTAGAACGAATAGACAAAAGTAGAAATATACGTAAAATACAAATGGTAGGCTTATTAAAATATGTATAAAAAAAAGATGTATTTTTCCCGTTCAGTTTCAGACTCGCAACCCCCCAAAACATTCTCGCGACCTACCCCAACTTTGAGAACCACTAACTCACCCGACAGTTTGCTGGTCCAATCAGAAAGCGGAGTGTGTTTCAACTAGCCGTCTGTTTCAACTAGCCATCTGTTTCAACTAGCCATCTGTTTCAACTAGCCGTCTGTTTCAACTAGCCGTCTGTTTCAACTAGCCGTCTGTTTCAACTAGCTGTCTGTTTCAACTAGCCGTCTGTTTCAACTAGCCATCTGTTTCAACTAGCCGTCTGTTTCAACTAGCCGTCTGTTTCAACTAGCCGTCTGTTTCAACTAGCCGTCTGTTTCAACTAGCCGTCTGTTTCAACTAGCCGTCTGTTTCAACTAGCCGTCTGTTTCAACTAGCCGTCTGTTTCAACTAGCCGTCTGTTTCAACTAGCCGTCTGTTTCAACTAGCCGTCTGTTTCAACTAGCCGTCTGTTTCAACTAGCCGTCTGTTTCATCTGTTTCAACTAGCCGTCTGTTTCAACTAGCCGTCTGTTTCAACTAGCCGTCTGTTTCAACTAGCCGTCTGTTTCAACTAGCCGTCTGTTTCAACTAGCCGTCTGTTTCAACTAGCCGTCTGTTTCAACTAGCCGTCTGTTTCAACTAGCCGTCTGTTTCAACTAGCCGTCTGTTTCAACTAGCCGTCTGTTTCAACTAGCCATCTGTTTCAACTAGCCATCTGTTGCACTTAAAATGTTTTTTTTATAAGCTACTGTCTCTGGCTGCATGGAGAGTAATCCACGGAGACTCTGTGCCACAAAACCTGATCAAGTCATCAGCCTCAAGTAAAAGTTGAGTCCCAAAGCTAACTAGCATGTTAACCTTGTCTAGCTAGCTAGCTACAGTAGCTATCTTGATAACCTTATCTAGCTAGTTAATATCATCTAATATTGCAGAGTTTTTTTAATATACCTTATTCAACAGATTGGTCAACTGGCTCTGTGGCTGGTTCTGGATTTGTCATGAGCATTGATTTAGGGAAAACTTCCCCACAGATGGAAGCCACTGGACTATCTGTCCATACTGTCTATACACACCATCCTATATAACTACTGTCTATACTGTCTATACACACCATCCTATATAACTACTGTCTATACTGTCTATACACACCATCCTATATAACTACTGTCTATACTGTCTATACACACCATCCTATATAACTACTGTCTATACACACCATCCTATATAACTACTGTCTATACACACCATCCTATATAACTACTGTCCATACTGTCTATACACACCATCCTATATAACTACTGTCCATACTGTCTATACACACCATCCTATATAACTACTGTCCATACTGTCTATACACACCATCCTATATAACTACTGTCTATACACACCATCCTATATAACTACTGTCTATACACACCATCCTATATAACTACTGTCTATACACACCATCCTATATAACTACTGTTTATACACACCATCCTATATAACTACTGTCTATACACACCATCCTATATAACTACTGTCTATACTGTCTATACACACCATCCTATATAACTACTGTCTATAATGTCTATACACACCATCCTATATAACTACTGTCTGTACACACCATCCTTTATAACTACTGTCTATACACACCATCCTATATAACTACTGTCTATATACACCATCATATATAACTACTGTCTATACACACCATCATATATAACTACTGTCTATAGACACCATCCTATATAACTACTGTCTATACACACCATCCTATATAACTACTGTCTATACTGTCTATACACACCATCCTATATAACTACTGTCTATACACACCACCCTATATAACTACTGTCTATACACACCATCCTATAACTACTGTCTATACACACCATCCTATATAACTACTGTCTATACACACCATCCTATATAACTACTGTCTATACACACCATCCTATATAACTACTGTCTATACACACCATCATATATAACTACTGTCTATACACACCATCATATATAACTACTGTCTATACACACCATCCTATATAACTACTGTCTATACACACCCATCCTATGTAACTACTGTCTATACACACCATCATATATAACTACTGTCTATACTGTCTATACACACCATCCTATATAACTACTGTCTATACTGTCTATACACACCATCATATATAACTACTGTCTATACTGTCTATAGACACCATCCTATATAACTACTGTCTATACACACCATCATATATAACTACTGTCTATACACACCATCCTATATAACTACTGTCTATACTGTCTATACACACCATCCTATATAACTACTGTCTATACACATCATCATATATAACTACTGTCTATACACACCATCCTATATAACTACTGTCTATACTGTCTATACACACCATTCTATATAACTACTGTCTATACACACCATCATATACAACTACTGTCTATACTGTCTATACACACCATCATATATAACTACTGTCTATACACACCATCATATATAACTACTGTCTATACACACCATCCTATATAACTACTGTCTATACACACCATCATATATAACTACTGTCTATACTGTCTATACACACCATCCTATATAACTACTGTCTATACACACACCATCATATATAACTACTGTCTATACTGTCTATACACACCATCATATATAACTACTGTCTATACACACCATCCTATATAACTACTGTCTATACACACCATCCTATATAACTACTGTCTATACACACCATCCTATATAACTACTGTCTATACTGTCTATACACACCATCCTATATAACTACTGTCTATACTGTCTATACACACCATCCTATATAACTACTGTCTATACACACCATCATATATAACTACTGTCTATACACACCATCCTATATAACTACTGTCTATACAGTCTATACACACCATCCTATATAACTACTGTCTATACACACCATCCTATATAACTACTGTCTATACACACCATCCTATATAACTACTGTCTATACACACCATCATATATAACTACTGTCTATAGACACCATCCTATATAACTACTGTCTATACACACCATCCTATATAACTACTGTCTATACACACCATCCTATATAACTACCGTCTATACACACCATCCTATATAACTACTGTCTATACACACCATCCTATATAACTACTGTCTATACACACCATCCTATATAACTACTGTCTATACACACCATCCTATATAACTACTGTCTATACAGTCTATACACACCATCCTATATAACTACTGTCTATACTGTCTATAGACACCATCCTATATAACTACTGTCTATACACACCATCCTATATAACTACTGTCTATACACACCATCCTATATAACTACTGTCTATACAGTCTATACACACCATCCTATATAACTACTGTCTATACTGTCTATACACACCATCCTATATAACTACTGTCTATACACACCATCCTATATAACTACTGTCTATACAGTCTATACACACCATCCTATATAACTACTGTCTATACACATCATCATATATAACTACTGTCTATACACACCATCCTATATAACTACTGTCTATACACACCATCCTATATAACTACTGTCTATACTGTCTATACACACCATCCTATATAACTACTGTCTATACTGTCTATACACACCATCCTATATAACTACTGTCTATACACACCATCCTATATAACTACTGTCTATACAGTTTATACACACCATCCTATATAACTACTGTCTATACACTTCATCATATATAACTACTGTCTATACTGTCTATACACACCATCCTATATAACTACTGTCTATACTGTCTATACACACCATCCTATATAACTACTGTCTATACACACCATCCTATATAACTACTGTCTATACACACCATCCTATATAACTACTGTCTATACTGTCTATACACACCATCCTATATAACTACTGTCTATACTGTCTATACACACCATCCTATATAACTACTGTCTATACACACCATCCTATATAACTACTGTCTATACACACCATCCTATATAACTACTGTCTATACTGTCTATACACACCATCATATATAACTACTGTCTATACTGTCTATACACACCATCCTATATAACTACTGTCTATACACACCATCCTATATAACTACTGTCTATACTGTCTATACACACCATCCTATATAACTACTGTCTATACACACCATCCTATATAATGCTTTCAGAAAGTATTCACAGTCCTGGATGTATTCCAGTATTTCAGTCTGAATTTAAAATTGAATACAATTTGTGTCACTGATCTACACACAACAGACCATAATGTCAAAGTGAAATTATGTTATTTTTTTTTTAGAATTGTTTACAAATTAATTAAAAACGAAAAGCTGAAATGTCTTGAGTCAATTCATATTTACCTCTTTTGTTATGGCAAGCCCAAATAAGTTCAGGAGTAACAATGTGCTTTATAATGGACTCACTCTGTGTGCAATATATACAACATGATTTTTGAATGACTACCTCATCTCTGTACCCCACACATACAGTTCTCTGTCCCTCAGTCGAGCTGTGAATTTCAAACACATATTCAACCACAAAGACCAGCGAGGTTTTCCAATGCCTTGCAAAAACGGGCACCTACAGTATTGTCACGCCCTGATCTGTTTCACGTGTCTTTATGCTTGTCTCCATCCCCCTCCAGGCGTCGCCCATCTTCCCCATAATCCCCTGTGTATTTATACCTGTGTTCTCTGTTCGTCTGTTGCCAGTTCGTTTTGTCTGTCAAGCCTACCAGCGTTTTCCCCCTTGCTCCTGTATTTTTCTATAGTTCCTGTTTTCTAGTTTTTCTCGGTTTTGCCTGAGGCTGCCTGCCGTTCTGTACCTTTTGACTCTGATCTGGATTACTGACCTCTGCCTGCCCTTGATCTGTCGTTTTGCCTGCCCCCTGTTCTAGTAATAAACTTTAGTTACTTCGACACTGTCTGCATCTGGGTCTTCCCTACAACATGATACCTATTGGTAGATGGATAAAAGAAGCAAACAGTGAATATCCCTTTGAACATGGTGAAGATATTAATTACACTTTGGATGGCGTATCAATACACCCAGTTATTACAAAGATACAGGCATCCTTCATAACTCAGTTGCCGGAGAGGAAGGAAACCGCTCAGCGATTTCACCATGAGGCCAATGGTGACTTTAAAACATTTTACAGAGTTTAATGGCTGTGAGAGGAAAAAACTGAGGCTGGATCAACAACACTGTAGTTACTCCACAATACTAACATAAATGACAGAGTGAAAAGAAGGAAGCCTGTACAGAATAACAAATATTCCAAAACATGCATCCTGTTTGCAACAAGGTACTAAAGTAATACTTCTGGTCTAAAGTAGTGCACTATACAGGACGTAGGGTGCATTACTTCTGGTCTAAAGTAGTGCACTAAAGTAGTGCACTATACAGGACATTTGGAACGCAGACGTGGAGCTCTGTTGTGAACATCTCCGTTTGGTGTTCCAGCGGTATAATGAGGAATGGCTGAGTATGTACATATACTGTGTGTGTCTGTGTGTGTATGTGTGTGTCTGTGTGTGTATGTGTGAGTCTGTGTGTGTAAATGGACTAGCGGCTGGGGCTAGAGATACGGGGACCCCTAGTGAATTGTGGGGTTATTGGATATTACGTCACTGCCCTCAATATCTCACAAATCATCTGGACCTGGCCGGTCCTCGCCATCTCCCTCCCCCTTGTCTGCACTCCATCCTCTCTCTCTCTCTCTCTCTCTCTCTCTCTCTCTCTCTCTCTCTCTCTCTCTCTCTATCCTCGTCCCTCTACCCCTCTCTTGCTCTCTCACTACCCCATTCCTCTTCCCTCTCTCTCTCTCTCTCTCTCTCTCTCTCTCTCTCTCTCTCTCTCTGTCTCTCTCTCTCTCCCGACCCTCTACCCCTCTCTTGCTCTTGCTCTCTCTCTCTTTTCCCTCTATCCACTCCCTCCCTCCATTCCTCCTCCCTACCCTACCCTCCGCCCTCCCCCCACCCCTCCATCCCTCCTCCCTACCCTACCCTACCCTGCCCTCCCTCCCTCCCTCCCTCCCTCCCTCCCTCCCTCCCTCCCTCCCTCCCTCCCTCCCTCCCTCCCTCCCTCCCTCCCTCCCTCCCTCCCTCCCTCCCTGCCCTACCCTATCTAACCAGCAGAGGTGGAGGGGTGGAAGAAGGGATGGAGGAGAGGAGAGGAGGAGGTATAAAAATGCTGTTGTGTGACGCCATAGCAACACAAAGATCTGTGACCGCCGCGGCAGCCTGCCATGGGGGGGTAGAATAGTCTCGGGGACAGAGGGCCGCGTGATGATGTCACCAGCGGTCTTATAACATAGATGATCAATCTCCCTCAATTATTTATTTCAGAAAAAACTGCAACTCCCTCTCTCTCTCTCTCTCTCTCTCTCTCTCTCTCTCTCTCTCTCTCTCTCTCTCTCTCTCTCTCTCTCTCTCTCTCTCTCTCTCTCTCTCTCTCTCTCTCCCTCTCTCTCTCTCCATCTCTCCCCCCCTCTCTTCCATCTCTCCCTCTCGCTCCCTCTCTCTCCCTCTCTCTCCCCTCCCTCTCTCTCCCCTCTCTCCCCCTCCCCTTCCCTCTCTTTCTGTCCCTCTCTCCCCCTCCCTCTCTCTCTCCCCTCTCTCTCTCCCCCTCCTTCTCCCCTTCTCTCTCCCCCTCCCTCTCTCTCCCTCCCTCTGCCCTCTCTCTCTCCCCTTTTCTCTCTCTTTTTCCCAACTGTATTATGACATGAGTTTGAATGGATAACGTATGTGCTTATTGTGCCTATCAGACTGTATAATAAAGACGTCCTGACAGATACACAGGCTGCATACTGAGCGCTGCTGAGTGCTTTGCATTGTACTGGTGGTGAGGGAAAAAGCCTAATACTGCTTCAGAGGGAGCAGGCTTTCTCCTGTTACGTGAGTCTGAATTTTAGGCAGGTGGTCTATTTGGGGAGAGGACATGTTCTTCACAGGCTCCCAGAGGAGTAGAGAGAGACAGACAGACAGACAGACAGACAGGCAGACAGACAGACAGACAGACAGACAGACAGACAGGCAGACAGGCAGACAGGCAGACAGGCAGACAGGCAGACAGGCAGACAGGCAGACAGGCAGGCAGACAGACAGACAGACAGACAGACAGGTGTATTTTATGCCTGATAAAAAGACAAGGACCAATAGAACACAGTCACATGTGTGTGTGTGTGTGGGTGTGTATCTGTGCGTGCGTGCGTGCGAACACAAGTCTACCCCTGCTTCAAGATGGAGAGAGAGACAGAGGGAAGAGGGAAGAGACATAGGGAAGAGGGAAGAGACATAGGGAAGAGGGAAGAGCCATAGGGAAGAGGGAAGAGACATAGGGAAGAGGGAAGAGACAGAGGGAAGAGGGAAGAGACATAGGGAAGAGGGAAGAGACATAGGGAAGAGAGAGAGACAGAGGGAAGAGGGAAGAGACATAGGGAAGAGGGAAGAGACATAGGGAAGAGGGAAGATACATAGGGAAGAGGGAAGAGACATAGGGAAGAGGGAAGAGACATAGGGAAGAGGGAAGAGACATAGGGAAGAGGGAAGAGACATAGGGAAGAGAGAGAGAGACAGAGGGAAGATGGAAGAGAGAGACAGGGAAGAGACAGAGGGAAGAGTGAAGAGAGAGACAGAGGGAAGAGAGAGAGACAGAGGGAAGAGACAGACAGAGGGAAGAGGGAGTGACAGAGGGAAGAGAGAGAGACAGAGGGAAGAGACAGACAGAGGGAAGAGGGAGTGACAGAGGGAAGAGAGAGACAGAAGGAAGAGACAGACAGAGGGAAGAGGGAGAGACAGAGGGAAGAGAGAGACAGAGGGAAGAGACAGACATAGGGAAGAGAGAGTGACAGAGGGAAGAGAGAGACAGAGGGAAGAGGGAGTGACAGAGGGAAGAGAGAGACAGAGGGAAGAGACAGACAGAGGGAAGAGGGAGTGACAGAGGGAAGAGGGAGTGACAGAGGGAAGAGAAAGACAGAGGGAAGAGGGAGTGACAGAGGGAAGAGAGAGACAGAGGGAAGAGGGAGTGACAGAGGGAAGAGGGAGTGACAGAGGGAAGAGAGAGACAGAGGGAAGAGACAGACAGAGGGAAGAGACAGACAGAGGGAAGAGGGAGTGACAGAGGGAAGAGGGAGTGACAGAGGGAAGAGAGAGACAGAGGGAAGAGGGAGTGACAGAGGGAAGAGAGAGACAGAGGGAAGAGACAGACAGAGGGAAGAGGGAGTGACAGAGGGAAGAGAGATACAGAGGGAAGAGGGAGTGACAGAGGGAAGAGAGAGAGAGAGGGAAGAGGGAGTGACAGAGGGAAGAGAGAGTGACAGAGGGAAGAGAGAGACAGAGGGAAGAGACAGACAGAGGGAAGAGGGAGTGACAGAGGGAAGAGAGAGTGACAGAGGGAAGAGAGAGAGACAGAGGGAAGAGACAGACAGAGGGAAGAGGGAGTGACAGAGGGAAGAGAGAGACAGAGGGAAGAGGGAGTGACAGAGGGAAGAGGGAGAGAGAGGGAAGAGACAGAGGGAAGAGAGAGACAGAGGGAAGAGACAGACAGAGGGAAGAGGGAGTGACAGAGGGAAGAGAGAGTGACAGAGGGAAGAGAGAGAGACAGAGGGAAGAGACAGACAGAGGGAAGAGGGAGTGACAGAGGGAAGAGAGAGACAGAGGGAAGAGGGAGTGACAGAGGGAAGATGTAGAGAGAGGGAAGAGACAGAGGGAAGAGGGAAGAGAGAGACAGAGGGAAGAGAGAGTGACAGAGGGAAGAGAGAGACAGTGGGAAGAGGGAGAGACAGGGGGAAGAGAGAGAGACAGGGGGAAGAGACAGAGGGAAGAGGGAGACAGTGAAGAGAGAGACAGAGGGAAGAGAGAGAGACAGAGGGAAGAGAGAGAGACAGAGGGAAGAGAGAGACAGAGGGAAGAGAGAGACAGAGGGAAGAGAGAGACAGAGGGAAGAGAGAGAGACAGGGGGAAGAGACAGACAGAGGGAAGAGAGAGACATAGGGAAGAGGGAGAGACAGGGGGAAGAGAGAGACCGTGGGAAGAGGGAGAGACAGGGGGAAGAGAGAGAGACAGGGGGAAGAGACAGAGGGAAGAGGGAGACAGTGAAGAGAGAGACAGAGGGAAGAGAGAGAGACAGAGGGAAGAGAGAGAGACAGACGGAAGAGAGAGAGACAGAGGGAAGAGAGAGAGACAGAGGGAAGAGAGAGACAGAGGGAAGAGAGAGAGACAGGGGGAAGAGACAGACAGAGGGAAGAGAGAGACAGAGGGAAGAGGGAGAGACAGGGGGAAGAGAGAGAGACAGGGAGAAGAGACAGAGGGAAGAGGGAGACAGTGAAGAGAGAGACAGAGGGAAGAGAGAGAGACAGAGGGAAGAGAGAGACAGAGGGAAGAGAGAGACAGAGGGAAGAGAGAGAGACAGAGGGAAGAGAGAGACAGGGAAGAGTGAAGAGAGAGACAGGGAAGAGTGAAGAGAGAGACAGGGAAGAGTGAAGAGAGAGACAGGGAAGAGTGAAGAGAGAGACAGGGAAGAGTGAAGAGAGAGACAGGGAAGAGAGAGAGACAGAGGGAAGAGAGAGACAGAGGGAAGAGGGAAGAGAGATAGCATGCAAGAGAAAAAGGAGGAAATTAAAAAGACGAGAGAGATTGATGGCGAGAGAAAGGAGGAGGAGAGAGAATGCCAGAGAGTCCTCGTCGGTGCTCACTTGGATGTGTCCCTCTTACTAAAGAAATGACTATAAATATCCCCTTCCTTCTCTACCGTATACCTCTCCATCACTTCTAATGAGCCACAAACACACACTGTCACACTCATAAGCCAGAGCCAATCAGTTGAATCCGTCTGAACGCTGTTTACCTGCTGCTGGGGTTAAAGGGCAGAGGTCACTAACCCGGAACTACATGTCCATCTCAAATGGCTTCCTACCCTCTATAACGGGATTCGTCCTCCTCATCTGACGAGGAGTAAGAAATGTCAGACCAATGCGCAGCGTGGTACGTGTCCATAATGTCTTTTAATGAGAATGAATACGTCAAAATACAAAACTAACAAAGTGAAACAAAAATGAAAACCGAAACAGTCCCGAATGGTGAAAACACTGAAACGGAAAATAACCACCCACGAAACCCAGGTGAAAAAAGGCTACCTAAGTATGATTCTCAATCAGAGACAACTAACGACACCTGCCTCTGATTGAGAATCATACCAGGCCAAACGAAAAAACTAACATAGAAAAACGAACATGACCATACTAAAACAAAGAAATTACAGCTTGGTGTGTGTGTGTGTGTGTGTGTGTGTGTGTGTGTGTGTGTGTGTGTGTGTGTGTGTGTGTGTGTGTGTGTGTGTGTGTGTGTGTGTGTGTGTGTGTGTGTGTGTGTGTGTGTGTGCGTGCGTGCGTGCGTGCGTGCGTGCGTGCGTGCGTGCGTGCGTGCGTGCGTGCGCGCGCGTGCGTGCGTGCGTGTGTGTGTGTGTCGGTGTGTGTGCGTGCGGCTGTGTGAGGTCTATGTATCGACTCTATATACAGTACATCTGTCTTCTCTCTGGTTAATAAAGACTGATAAAAAAAAAGTCTGATCAATTATTATATAATTTTAATGTAAAAAAAATTATATATATTACAGATGAGAACAAACATTATGGCACAAGAACAAATTGCTCTTCAGAAATATGAATCTTTGTCCCAACTGAACAAACAGACTAAAGCATGCTAAAAGGAGATGCTGATCTGTTACTGCAGATGGTGGCTGCATCATGTTATGAGTATGCTTGTTATCGTTAAGGACTGTTTTTTTTCTTCATAAGGTACATACACCGCCACCCTTCTTCTTACCAGAGAGATGTTTGTTTCTGTCGGTGCGATGCGTGAAGAAACCGGGTGGCTGTACCGACTCTGATAACGTATCCAGAGTGAGACATGTTTCCGTGAAACAGAGAATGTTACAGTCCCTGATGTCTCTCTGGAAGGAAACTCATGCCCTAATTTCATCCACCTTGTTATCTAGAGACTGGACACCGCTCAGAAGCGGTGGATGGTGTGCTCGCCTTCTGAGTCTGACCAGTAGGCCGCTCCGTCTGCCTCTCCTGCGGCGACCGCGTTGTTTTGGGTCGGCCTCTGGGATAAGATCCCATATCCAGGGTGGTGGTCCAAACAAAGGATCCGCTTCGGGAAAGACGTATTCCTGGTCGTTGGTAAATTGACATCGCTTTTATATCCAATAATTATTCTCAGCTGTATGTATGTAATAACAGTTGAGATTTTCTGGGCTAACAATGTCTGAAATAATACATAAAAAAAACAAATAACTGCATCTTGGTTGACCAATCAGGCCAGACAGAAGCCACTCCTCAGTAAAAGGCTACATGATACATGACAGCCCGCTTGGAGTTTGCCAAAAGGCACCTAAAGAATCTCAGACCATGAGAAACAAGATCTTCTTGTCCGATGAAACCAAGATTGAACTCTTTGACCTGAATGCCAAGCATCACGTCTTGATGGAACCTGGCATCATCCGTATGGTGAAGCATGGTGGTGGCAGCATCATGCTGTGGGGATGTTTTTCTGCAGCAGGGACTGGGAGACTAGTCAGGATTGAGGCAAAGATGGAACGGAGCAAAGTATAGCAAGATCCTTAATGAAAACCTCTTCCAGAGCACTCCGGACCTCAGATTGGGGCGAAGGTTCACCTTCCAACAGGACAATGACCCTAAGCACACAGCCAAAACAACACAGGAATGGCTTCAGAACATGTCTCTGAATGTCCTTGAGTGGCCCAGCCAGAGCCCGGACTTAAACCCGATCAAACATCTCTGGAGAGACCTGAAAATAGCTGTGCAGCAACGCTCCCCATCCAACGGGACAGATCTTGAGATGATTTGCAGAGAAGAATGTGAGAAACTCCCCAAATACAGGTGTGCCAAGCTCATAGCGTCATACCCAATAAGACTCAAGGATGTAATCGCTGCCAAAAGTGTTTCAACAAAGTAAAGGGTCTGAATACTTATGTAAATGTGATATTTATATTAAAAAGGTTTTTGCTTTGTCATTATGGGGTATTGTGTGTAGATTGATGAGGGAAAAAATTCCACAGGAAAGGAAGACCCAGAGTTACCTCTGCTGCAGAGCATAAGTTCATTAGAGTTACCAGCCTCAGAAATTGCAGCCGAAATTGTCACGCCCTGGCCTTAGTATTCTTTGTTTTCTTAATTATTTTAGTTAGGTCAGGGTGTGACATGGGGAATGTATGTGTTTTTTGTAGTGTCTAGGGTGGTTGTAAGGTTTAGGGGGTTTATTAGAGTAGTTGGGTTTATGTTTAGTATAGTAGTCTAGCTGTGTCTATGGTTGAGTGTAGGTATCTAGGAAAGTCTATGGTTGCCTGAATTGGGTCTCAATTAGAGACAGCTGGTTATTGTTGTCTCTGATTGGGAGCCATATTTAAGGCAACCATAGGCTTTTAGCTGTTTGTGGGGAATTGTCTATGTTGAACGTAAGTAGTTTGTGTGTGCACTTGCGTTGGTAGCTTCACGGTCGTTTGTTGTTTTTGTATAGTTTGTATAAGTGTTTCGTTTCATGTTCATCTTCGTCGTTATAATAAAAGAAGATGGCTTATTTTCCACATGCTGCGTTTTGGTCCGTCTCTCCTCCACACGATCGTGACAGAATTCCCCACCAACATGGGACCAAGCAGCGTAAATCAAGGCAGAGTGGCTGGAAGCCCGAGAGGCTACCCCAAAAATTTCTTGGGGGAGGGCACACGGGGAGTGTGGCTGGGTCAAGTGGGAGAATTGAGACAGTTCCCCGTGCTTACCATCAGGAGCAGTTGGCTAAACGAAGGAATGAGTCGGAGAATGTGGAGGAGTTATTGGACAGATTGGAGGAAAGTGAAAGGATGGGAGATTATGAGACATTTGAGGAGTTGTTGGTGTTATTGGAGGAGAGCGAAGAGAGAGAGATGTTGATATGGGGGAGCATACAACCAGGTAAGGTTGGGAAGCCTCCTGTGCGTCTCCTGAGCCCTGTACGCACTGTTCCTTCTTCCCGCACTCTTCCTGAGGTGCGTGCCCTCAGCCTGGTACCACCAGTACCGGTACCACGCACCAGGCCTATAGTGCGCCTCGAGAGTCCAGTGTGCCCTGTTCCTCCTCCACGTACTAGCCCTATGGTGCGTGTCTCCAGTCCGGTACCACGCACCAAGCTTCCTGTGTGTTCCCAGAGTCCTGTGCGTCCTGTTGCTGCTCCCCGCACTAGCCCTGAGATGCGTGTCCCCAGCCCGGTACCACCAGTTCCGGCACCACGCACTAGGCCTAATGTGCGTCCCCAGGGTCCAGTATGCCCTGTTCCTTCTCCCCGCACTAGCCCTGAGATGCGTGTCCCCAGCCCGGTACCACCAGTTCCGGCACCACGCACTAGGCCTAATGTGCGTCTCCAGGGTCCTGTATGCCCTGTTCCTTCTCCCCGCACTAGCCTGAAGGTGCGTGTCCTTAGCCCGGTGCCTCCAGTTCCGGCACCACGCACCAGGCCTACAGTGCGCCTCATCCGGCCAGAGCCATCCGTCTGCCCAGTGCCATCTGAGCCATCCGTCTGCCCAGTGCCATCTGAGCCATCCGTCTCCCCAGCGCCATCTGAGCCATCCGTCTCCCCAGCGCCATCTGAGCCGTCCGTCTCCTCAGCGCCATCTGAGCCGTCCGTCTCCCCAGCGCCATCTGAGCCACCCGTCTCCCCAGCGCTATCTGAGCCATCCGTCTGCCCAGTGCCGTCTGAGCCATCCGTCTGTCCCGAGCAATTAGAGCCGCCCGTCTGTCCCGAGCCGTCAGAGCCGTTAGTCAGTCAGGAGCCGCTAGAGCCATTCGTCAGACAGGATCTGCCAGAGCCGCCAACCAGACAGGATCTGCCAGAGCCGCCAACCAGACAGGATCTGCCAGAGCCGCCAACCAGACAGGATCTGCCAGAGCCGCCAACCAGACAGGATCTGCCAGAGCCGCCAGCCAGCCATGAGCAGCCAGAGCCGTCAGCCAGCCGTGAGCAACCAGATCCGTCAGCCAGCCATGAGCAGCCAGATCCGTCAGCCAGCCATGAGCAGCCAGATCCGTCAGCCAGCCATGAGCAGCCAGATCCGTCAGCCAGCCATGAGCAGCCAGATCCGTCAGCCAGCCATGAGCAGCCAGATCCGTCAGCCAGCCATGAGCAGCCAGATCCGTCAGCCAGCCATGAGCAGCCAGATCCGTCAGCCAGCCATGAGCAGCCAGATCCGTCAGCCAGCCATGAGCCGTCCAGCCAGGATCCGCCAGAGCCGTCCAGCCAGGATCCGCCAGAGCCGTCCAACCAGGATCCGCCAGAGCCGTCCAGCCAGGATCCGCCAGAGCCGTCCAGCCAGGATCCGCCAGAGCCGTCCAGCCAGGATCCGCCAGAGCCGTCCAACCAGGATCCGCCAGAGCCGTCCAGCCAGGATCCGCCAGCCAGCCAGGATCCGCCAGAGCCAGCCAGCCAGGATCCGCCCTTCAGTCCGGTGCTGCCCTTCAGTCCGGTGCTGCCCTTCAGTCCGGAGCTGCCGTACCTCAGTCCGGAGCTGCCCCTTATCCTGGAGCTGCCCCTTATCCTGGTGCTGCCCCTTATCCTGGTGCTGCCCCTTATCCTGGTGCTGCCCCTTAGTCCGGTACTGCCCCTTAGTCCGGTGCTGCCCTTCAGTCCGGTGCTGCCCTTCAGTCCGGAGCTGCCGTACCTCAGTCCGGAGCTGCCCCTTATCCTGGGGCTGCCCCTTATCCTGGTGCTGCCCCTTATCCTGGTGCTGCCCCTTATCCTGGTGCTGCCCCTTATCCTGGTGCTGCCCCTTAGTCCGGTACTGCCCCTTAGTCCGGTGCTGCCCCTTAGTCCGGTGCTGCCTCTTAGTCCGGTGCTGCCCCTTATTCCAGTGGGGTTAAGAAAGCGGGTAGTGACTATGGTGGGGTGGGGACCACGACCAGTGCCGGAGCCGCCGCCGTGGACGGACGCCCACCCAGACCCTCCCCTAGACTATGTGCTGGTGCGCCCGGAGTTCGCACCTTAAGGGGGGGGGGTTATGTCACGCCCTGGCCTTAGTATTCTTTGTTTTCTTAATTATTTTAGTTAGGTCAGGGTGTGACATGGGGAATGTATGTGTTTTTTGTAGTGTCTAGGGTGGTTGTAAGGTTTAGGGGGTTTATTAGAGTAGTTGGGTTTATGTTTAGTATAGTAGTCTAGCTGTGTCTATGGTTGAGTGTAGGTATCTAGGAAAGTCTATGGTTGCCTGAATTGGGTCTCAATTAGAGACAGCTGGTTATTGTTGTCTCTGATTGGGAGCCATATTTAAGGCCACCATAGGCTTTAGCTGTTTGTGGGGAATTGTCTATGTTGAACGTAAGTAGTTTGTGTGTGCACTTGCGTTGGTAGCTTCACGGTCGTTTGTTGTTTTTGTATAGTTTGTATAAGTGTTTTGTTTCATGTTCATCTTCGTCGTTATAATAAAAGAAGATGGCTTATTTTCCACATGCTGCGTTTTGGTCCGTCTCTCCTCCACACGATCGTGACACAAATAAATGCTTCACAGAGTTCAAGTAACAGACACATCTCAACATCAACTGTTCAGATGAGACTGCGTGAATCAGGCCTTCATGGTCGAATTGCTGCAAAGAAACCACTACACAAGGACACCAATAATAAGAAGAGACTTGCTTGGGCCAAGAAACACGATGGACATTAGACCGGTGGAAATGTGTACTTTGGTCTTATGAGTCCAAATTTGAGATTTTTGGTTCCAACCACTGTGTCTTTGTGAGTCTTTGTTTTTTGGTTACTACATGATTCCATATGTATTATTTAATAGTTTTGATATCTTCACTATTATTCTACAATGTAGAAAATAGTAAAAATAAAGAAAAACCCTTGAATGAGTAGGTTTGTCCAAACATTTGACTGGTACACTACCGTTCAAAAGATTGTGGTCACTTAGAAATGTCCTTGTTTTTGAAAGAAAAGCAAATTTTATGTCCATAAAAATAACATCTAAGGCCTCCCAGATGGTGCTGTGGTCTAAGGCACTGCACTGCAGTGTTAGCTGTGTCACCAGAGACTCTGGGTTCGAGCCCAGGCTCTGTCTCAGTGGTCTAAGGCACTGCACTGCAGTGTTAGCTGTGTCACCAGAGACTCTGGGTTCGAGCCCAGGCTCTGTCTCAGTGGTCTAAGGCACTGCACTGCAGTGTTAGCTGTGTCACCAGAGACTCTGGGTTCGCGCCCAGGCTCTGTCTTAGTGGTCTAAGGCACTGCACTGCAGTGTTAGCTGTGTCACCAGAGACTCTGGGTTCGAGCCCAGGCTCTGTCTCAGTGGTCTAAGGCACTGCACTGCAGTGTTAGCTGTGTCACCAGAGACTCTGGGTTCGAGCCCAGGCTCTGTCGCAGCCGGCCGTGACAGGGAGGCCCATGGGGCGGCGCACAATTGGCCCAGCGTCATCCGGGTTAGGGAGGGCTTGGCCGGCAGGGATATCCTTGTCTCATCGCGCTCCAGCGACTCCTGTGGCGGGCCGGGCGCAGTGCACGCTGACACGGTCGCTAGGTGTACGGTGTTTCCTCCGACACATTGGTGCGGCTGGCTTCCGGGTTGGATGCGCGCTTTGTTAAGAAGCAGTGCGGCTTGGTTGGGTTGTGTTTCGTAGGACGCATGGCTCTCGACCTTCGTCTCTCCCGAGCCCATACGGGAGTTGTAGCGATGAGACAAGATAGTAATTACTAGCAATTGGATACCATGAAATTGGGGAAAAAAAATAAATAGATACATGTATTATATATAAAAAAAAATAACATCAAATTGATCATAAATACAGTGTAGACATTGTTCAATTTGTAAATTACTATTTTAGCTCGAAACGGCAGTTTTTTTCATGGAATATCTATCATTTTAAAAGGGTAATTGATCATTAGAAAACCCTTTTACAATTATGTTAGCACAGCTGAAAACAGTTGTTCTGATTAAAGAAGCAATAAAACTGGCCGCCTTTAGACTAGTTGAGTATCTGGAGCATCAGCATTTGTGGGTTCGATTACAGGCTCAGAATGGCCAGAATCAAAGAACTTTCGAAATGAACGTGTTTGGTTTTATACTGATATGATGATGCTACGGGATAAAGCGGACAGATAGGAGTACTAGATTAATTTACGTGTTTCAAGATGATACGATAACGCAGATGGAAAAGCCTTGATGAAAAGATTTACGCACCCTGAGATTGGCTCTAATCCAAGCGACGGTCCTCTGCCTGTAGATGAAAACATTGCAAACTGCTGGTTCCCTAGGTAGAACCACGGAATGTGAAGCGATTCCGGAACTGGAATGGAATTCTACTTTAGAACTACAACACATTCTAGATTTAGAACAATTCAATTAGGTTTGAGATGTTCCATTTATATAAACGTTCTAATCCTTCTCTCCTCTTATGCTTCTGGTCTCAATACACTCTCATCCATGTGTTAATAGATAGACACATTTCTACAAGGAACCTAAACATCTACACAAAGGGAGGCTATTAATGGGTATTACTCCATCGAATGAATGGGATAATACATACGTACTGTATAGACTGCTGCAAGTTGTCAGTCAAAATGTGACTTTAGAAAAGCATTTGTAAGGACGTATCGTGGTGTAATGCTTATGAATGAATCAAAGAGAGGTATCAGGTAGAGTACGCTTGAGGATGCAAACCAACAGTTTAGACCAGTTCATGTTGTTGTTGAAGAGATAAATAGAAACAAATTTACCGTAGAGCAGGGACGTGAAGAGTATGAAATAACATGCTTGCTACTGCAGAAAGCAAATAACACTGTTTGCAGATTTTCACATCGAATAACAGTGTTTAGAAGCAAGAAGTCAAAACATTGGATTTGGTAACGAGCGTTGGGAAACATCCGTCCGTCTGTCTCTCTGTCTGTCTGTCTGTCTGTCTGTCTGTCTGTCTGTCTGTCTGTCTGTCTCTCTCTCTCTCTCTCTCTCTCTCTCTCTCTCTCTCTCTCTCTCTCTCTCTCTCTCTCTCTCTCTCTCTCTCTCTCGCACTCCTGTACCCATGCACCCAGCTTTCCACTCCCTCCCTCCTCCTCCTTATAACCCTCTCCCACCCACCCTCCCTCTGTTCCATGAACTATAGCCAGCACTCTCCTCCCGTCTTCCCCCTCTCCTCCTAGTCCCTCTCTCCCTATCAGATTTCCCTGTCAGTACTGTCTACCTGAAAGAAAATCACAGTCCATTCATCAGAGAGGAGATTGTGTGTGTGTGGAGAGAGGGAAGCGCGTCACGACAGATTAAAGCTTTGGAAAACGATCTCTATTCCTGGGCCTCGTCTACCAGAGGGGACGGGACAGGGAGTGGGGACTGTAGAGTGGGGACTGGAGAGTGGGGACTGGGGAGTGGGGACAGGGAGTGGGACAGGAGAGTGGGGATAGGGAGTGGGACAGGGAGTGGGGACAGGGAGTGGGGATAGGGAGTGGGACAGGGAGTGGGGACAGGGAGTGGGGACAGGAGAGTGGGACAGGAGAGTGGGGACTGGAGAGTGGGGACTGGAGAGTAGGGACAGGAGAGTGGGGACTGGAGAGTGGGGACAGGGAGTGTGGATAGGGAGTGTGGATATGGAGTGGGGACAGGAGAGTGGGGACAGGAGAGTGGGACAGGAGAGTGGGGACAGGAGAGTGGGGACAGAAGAGTGGGGACTGGAGAGTGGGGACAGGAGAGTGGGGACTGGAGAGTGGGTATAGGGAGTGGGGACTGGAGCGTGGGGACTGGAGCGTGGGGACTGGAGAGTGGGGACTGGAGAGTGGGGACATGGGGGGGTGGGACAGGAGAGTGGGTATAGGGAGTGGGGACAGGAGAGTGGGGACTGAAGACTTGGGACTGGAGAGTGGGGACAGGAGAGTGGGGACTGGAGAGTGGGACAGGAGAGTGGGTATAGGGACTGGGGACAGGAGAGTGGGGACTGGATAGTGGGGACTGGAGAGTGGGGACTGGAGAGTGGGGACAGGAGAGTGGGGACTGGAGAGTGGGGACTGGAGAGTGGGAACAGGAGAGTGGGGACTGGTGAGTGTGGATAGGGAGTGGGGACTGGAGAGTGGGGGCAGGAGAGTGGGGACTGGAGAGTGGGGGCAGGAGAGTGGGGACAGGAGAGTGGGGACAGGAGAGTGGGGACAGGAGAGTGGGGACAGGAGAGTGGGGACTGGAGAGTGGGACAGGAGAGTGGGGACAGGGAGTGGGGACAGGAGAGTGGGGACTGGAGAGTGGGGACTGGAGAGTGGGGACAGGAGAGTGGGGACATGAGAGTGGGGACTAGAGCGTGGGGACAGGGAGTGGGGACTGGAGAGTGGGGACTGTAGAGTGGGGACAGGGAGTGGGGACTGGGAGTGGGGACTGGAGAGTGGGGACTGTAGAGTGGGGACTGGGGAGTGGGGACAGGGAGTGGGACAGGAGAGTGGGACAGGGAGTGGGGACAGGGAGTGGGGATAGGGAGTGGGACAGGGAGTGGGGACAGGGAGTGGGGACAGGGAGTGGGGACAGGACAGTGGGGACAGGAGAGTGGGGACAGGAGAGTGGGGACAGGAGAGTGGGGACTGGAGAGTGGGGACAGGAGAGTGGGGACTGGAGCGTGGGGACTGGAGCGTGGGGACTGGAGAGTGGGGACTGGAGAGTGGGACAGGAGAGTGGGGACAGGAGAGTGGGGACAGGAGAGTGGGGACAGGAGAGTGGGGACTGGAGAGTGGGGACAGGAGAGTGGGGACTGGAGAGTGGGACAGGAGAATGGGTATAGGGAGTGGGGACAGGAGAGTGGGGACTGGAGAGTGGGGACTGGAGAGTGGGGACAGGAGAGTGGGGACTGGAGAGTGGGGACTGGGAGTGGGGAATGGAGAGTGGGGACTGGGAGTGGGGACTGGAGAGTGGGGACTGTAGAGTGGGGACTGGGGAGTGGGGACAGGGAGTGGGACAGGAGAGTGGGGATAGGGAGTGGGACAGGGAGTGGGGACAGGGAGTGGGGATAGGGAGTGGGACAGGGAGTGGGGACAGGGAGTGGGGGCAGGATTGTGGGACAGGAGAGTGGGGACTGGAGAGTGGGGACTGGAGAGTAGGGACAGGAGAGTGGGGACTGGAGAGTGGGGACAGGGAGTGTGGATAGGGAGTGTGGATATGGAGTGGGGACAGGAGAGTGGGGACAGGACAGTGGGACAGGACAGTGGGGACAGGAGAGTGGGGACAGAAGAGTGGGGACTGGAGAGTGGGGACAGGAGAGTGGGGACTGGAGAGTGGGTATAGGGAGTGGGGACTGGAGCGTGGGGACTGGAGCATGGGGACTGGAGAGTGGGGACTGGAGAGTGGGGACATGGGGGGGTGGGACAGGAGAGTGGGTATAGGGAGTGGGGACAGGAGAGTGGGGACTGAAGACTTGGGACTGGAGAGTGGGGACAGGAGAGTGGGGACTGGAGAGTGGGACAGGAGAGTGGGTATAGGGACTGGGGACAGGAGAGTGGGGACTGGATAGTGGGGACTGGAGAGTGGGGACTGGAGAGTGGGGACAGGAGAGTGGGGACTGGAGAGTGGGTACTGGAGAGTGGGACCAGGAGAGTGGGGACTGGTGAGTGTGGATAGGGAGTGGGGACTGGAGAGTGGGGACAGGAGAGTGGGGACAGGAGAGTGGGGACAGGAGAGTGGGGACTGGAGAGTGGGACAGGAGAGTGGGGACAGGATAGTGGGGACAGGAGAGTGGGGACAGGAGAGTGGGGACTGGAGAGTGGGGACAGGAGAGTGGGGACATGAGAGTGGGGACTGGAGCGTGGGGACAGGGAGTGGGGACTGGAGAGTGGGGACTGTAGAGTGGGGACAGGGAGTGGGGACTGGGAGTGGGGACTGGAGAGTGGGGACTGTAGAGTGGGGACTGGAGAGTGGGGACAGGAGAGTGGGGACATGAGAGTGGGGACTGGAGCGTGGGGACAGGGAGTGGGGACTGGAGAGTGGGGACTGTAGAGTGGGGACAGGGAGTGGGGACTGGGAGTGGGGACTGGAGAGTGGGGACTGTAGAGTGGGGACTGGGGAGTGGGGACAGGGAGTGGGACAGGAGAGTGGGACAGGGATGGGGACAGGGAGTGGGGATATGAAGTGGGACAGGGAGTGGGGACAGGGAGTGGGGACAGGGAGTGGGGACAGGAGAGTGGGGACAGGAGGTGGGGACTGGAGAGTGGGGACAGGAGAGTGGGGACTGGAGAGTGGGTATAGGGAGTGGGGACTGGAGCGTGGGGACTGGAGCGTGGGGACTGGAGAGTGGGGACTGGAGAGTGGGACAGGAGAGTGGGTATAGGGAGTGGGGACAGGAGAGTGGGGACAGGAGACTGGGGACAGGAGAGTGGGGACTGGAGAGTGGGGACAGGAGAGTGGGGACTGGAGAGTGGGACAGGAGAGTGGGTATAGGGAGTGGGGACAGGAGAGTGGGGACTGGAGAGTGGGGACTGGAGCGTGGGGACAGGAGAGTGGGGACTGGAGAGTGGGGACTGGGAGTGGGGAATGGAGAGTGGGGACTGGAGAGTGGGGACTGGAGAGTGGGAACAGGAGAGTGGGGACTGGTGAGTGTGGATAGGGAGTGGGGACTGGAGAGTGGGACAGGAGAGTGGGGACAGGAGAGTGGGGACAGGAGAGTGGGGACAGGAGAGTGGGGACTGGAGAGTGGGACAGGAGAGTGGGGACAGGGAGTGGGGACAGGAGAGTGGGGACTGGAGAGTGGGGACAGGAGAGTGGGGACATGAGTGGGGACTGGAGCGTGGGGACTGGAGAGTGGGGACTGGAGAGTGGGGACTGGAGAGTGGGGACAGGGAGTGTGGATAGGGAGTGTGGATATGGAGTGGGGACAGGGAGTGGGGGCTGGAAAGTGGGGACTGGAGAGTGGGGACAGGGAGTGGGGACTGGAGACTGGGGACTGGAGACTGGGGACTGGAGACTGGGGACTGGAGAGTGGGTATAGGGAGTGGGGACAGGAGAGTGGGGACTGGAGACTGGGGACTGGAGAGTGGGAACAGGCGAGTGGGGATAGGGAGTGGGGACTGGAGAGTGGGGACTGGGAGTGGGGACTGGATAGTGGGGACAGGAGAGTGGGTATAGGGAATTGGGACAGGGAGTGGGGACAGGGAGTGGGGACTGGAGAGTGGGGACACGAGAGTGGGGACTGGAGAGTGGGGACTGGAGAGTGGGGACAGGAGAGTGGGGACTGGAGAGTGGGACAGTAGAGTGGGGATAGGGCGTGGGGACTGGAGAGTGGGGACTGGGAGTTGGGAATGGAGAGTGGGGACTGGGGAGTGGGGACTGGAGAGTGGGGACAGGAGAGTGGGGAGTGGTGAGTGTGAATAGGGAGTGAGGACAGGGAGTGGGGACACGAGAGTGTGGACAGGGAGTGGGGACAGGAGAGTGTGGATAGGGAGTGGGGACTGGAGACTGTGGATAGGGAGTGTGGGCAGGGAGTGGGGACTGGAGAGTGTGGATAGGGAGTGTGGACAGGGAGTGGGGACTGGAGAGTGTGGATAGGGATAGGGAGTGTGGACAGGGAGTGGGGACTGGAGAGTGTGGATAGGGAGTGTGGACAGGGAGTGGGGACTGGAGAGTGTGGATAGGGAGTGTGGACAGAGAGTGGGGACTGGAGAGTGTATATAGAGAGTGGGGACAGAGAGTGTGGATAGGGAGTGTGGACAGGGAGTGGGGACTGGAGAGTGTATATAGAGAGTGGGGATAGAGAGTGGGATATGGATCTGTTTGCACTTCCTACGCCTTCCACTAGATGTCAACAGTCTGTAGAACGTTGAATGAAGCTTCTACTGTGATGTTGAGCCGGATGGGAGCTGTTTGAGTCAGTGGTCTGGCAGAGAGCCAGGTCCTGGTCACGCGCATTCCACATGATATCGACTGACGTTCCATTACTTCTATAGACACAAAGGAATTCTCCGGTTGGAACGTTATTGAATATTTATGATAACAACATCCTGAAGATGGATTCTCTACTTAGTTTGACAAGTTTATTCGACCTGTAATATAACTTTTTGAAGTTTTCGTCCGACGTTCGCCTGCCTCTATCGTGCCCAGAAACCTGCTCCTTTTACTCTCTGTTCCGACGGCCAGTTCGTATAGCATTTAGCCGTACCCTTATCCTACTTCTCCTCTGTTCCTCTGGTGATGTAGAGGTTAATCCAGGCCCTGCAGTGCCTAGCTCATTTGTTGACTTCTGTAACTGTAAAAGCCTTGGTTTCATGCATGTTAACATTAGAAGCCTACTCCCTAAGTTTGTTTTACTCACTGCTTTAGCACACTCTGCCAACCCGGATGTCTTAGCCGTGTCTGAATCCTGGCTTAGGAGAACCACCAAAAACCCTGAAATCTCCATCGCTAGCTATAACATTTTCCGCCAAGATAGAATTGCCAAAGAGGGCGGTGTTGCAATCTACTGCAAAGATAGCCTGCAGAGTTCTGTATTACTATCCAAGTCTGTACCCAAACAATTCGAGCTTCTACTTCTAAAAATGCACCTTTCCAGAAACAAGTCTCTCACTGTTGCCGCTTGCTATAGACCTCCCTCTGCCCCCAGCTGTGCCCTCGATACC
>NC_092093.1:50775389-50805389 GCF_045679555.1 Salvelinus alpinus
CTCCTCTCTTTATAAGTACCAGACAGTATTTATCCATCCACACCTCTCCCCTCTTTAAGAGTACCAGACTGTATTTATCCATCCACACCTCTCCTCTCTTTATAAGTACCTGACTGTATTTATCCATCCACACCTCTCCTCTCTTTATAAGTACCTGACTGTATTTATCCATCCACACCTCTCCTCTCTTTATAAGTACCAGACTGTATTTATCCATCCACACCTCTCCCCTCTTTATAAGTACCTGACTGTATTTATCCATCCACACCTCTCCTCTCTTTATAAGTACCAGACTGTATTTATCCATCCACACCTCTCCCCTCTTTATAAGTACCTGACTGTATTTATCCATCCACACCTCTCCTCTCTTTATAAGTACCAGACTGTATTTATCTCGCTGGGACTAATAGTACTACTTGATCTTGTTAACTTTTCTCTTTTACAAATAGATCTCGGGTGTAATGGAGATTGTTGTACTGTTCTGAATGGCTCTTGAACCTGCTGTAGTTTAAGGGCTTGAGAGAGAGAGAGAGAGAGAGAGAGAGAGAGAGAGAGAGAGAGAGAGAGAGAGAGAGAGAGAGAGAGAGAGAGAGAGAGAGAGAGAGAGAGAGAGAGAATGGGTGAGAGAGAGAGAGAATGGGTGAGAGAGAGAGAGAATGGGTGAGAGAGTGAGAGAATGGGTGAGAGAGAGAGAATGGGTGAGAGAGAGACAGAGAGACAGAGCGAGAGAGAGAGAGACAGAGAGAGAGAGAGAGAGAATGGGTGAGAGAGAGAGAGAATGGGTGAGAGAGAGAGAGAATGGGTGAGAGAGAGAGAGAATGGGGGAGAGAGAGAGAGAGAGAGAGAGAGAGAGAGAGAGAGAGAGAGAGAGAATGGGTGAGAGAGAGAGAGAAGAGAGAGAGAGAGAGAGAGAGGTCATTTCCATTGAGGTGTGTGTGTCCTGTGCCCCCTCTCTCGCTCTTTCTCTCCCCATCTCTCTCTCTCTCTCTCTCTCTCTCTCTCTCTCTCTCTCTCTCTCTCTCTCTCTCTCTCTCTCTCTCTCTCTCTCTCTCTCTCTCCCCTCTCTCTTTCTCCTCCCTATCTCTCTCTCTCCCCCTCTCTCTCTCTCCCTCTCTCTCTCTCCCCCTCTCTCTCTCTCTCCCCCTCTCTCTTTCTCCTTGTCTCTCTCCCCCTCTCTCTCCCCCTCTCTCTCTCTCTCTCTCCCCCTATTTCGCTCTTTCTCTCCCCCTCTCTCTCTCCCCCTCTCTCGCTCTTTCTCTCCCCCTCTCTCGCTCTTTCTCTCCCCCTCTCTCGCTCTTTCTCTCCCCCTCTCTCGCTCTTTCTCTCCCCCTCTCTCGCTCTTTCTCTCCCCCTCCCTCGCTCTTTCTCCCCCCCTCTCTCTCTCCCTCTCTCTCTCTTTCTCTCTCGCTCTTTCTCTCCCCCTCTCTCGCTCTTTCTCTCCCCCTCCCTCGCTCTTTCTCCCCCCCTCTCTCTCTCCCTCTCTCTCTCTTTCTCTCTCGCTCTTTCTCTCCCCCTCTCTCGCTCTTTCTCTCCCCCTCCCTCGCTCTTTCTCCCCCCCCCTCTCTCTCCCTCTCTCTCTCTTTCTCTCTCGCTCTTTCTATCCCCCTCTCTCGCTCTTTCTATCCCCCTCTCTCGCTCTTTCTCTCCCCCTCTCTCTCTCTCGCTCTTTCTCTCTCTCTCTCTCTCTCGCTCTTTCTCTCCCCCTCTTTCTCTCTCTCTCTCTCTCTCTCTCTCTCTCTCTCTCTCTCTCTCTCTCTCTCTCTCTCTCTCTCTCTCTCTCTCTCTCTATCCCTCTCTCTCTATCCCTCTCTCTCTATCCCTCTCTCTCTATCCCTCTCTCTCTATCCCTCTCTATTCACATGCATGACTCCTAAGACTGAGAAGGAAAACACAAATAATGTGAAATTGTTTACAGCCGCCTGTCTCAGTGTATGCTGGGAATGAAGCATAAGATTTATGTTTAACGCTTGAGGAAAAAAGGATTTAGGAAAATAAGCCATCAGAAGGAACTTCAGGTGGAGTACATGTGTGTGTGTGTGTGTGTGTCTGTGTGCGTGTGTGTGAATGTAAGAGAGAAAGGTGGAGGGAAGTCGCTCGAAAGGCGAAACAAAAATCATCAGTCTGGTATGAGAAACAGCTGTGAAATGTAATAACACTACGGACCAGTGCAGTAATTCACCAGCTAACACCCCCTTATAAGTATCGGCCTGTATTTATCCATCCACACCTCTCCCCTCTTTATAAGTACCAGACTGTATTTATCCATCCACCCCTCTCCCCTCTTTATAAGTACCAGACTGTATTTATCCATCCACACCTCTCCTCTCTTTATAAGTACCAGACAGTATTTATCCATCCACACCTCTCCCCTCTTTAAGAGTACCAGACTGTATTTATCCATCCACACCTCTCCTCTCTTTATAAGTACCTGACTGTATTTATCCATCCACACCTCTCCTCTCTTTATAAGTACCTGACTGTATTTATCCATCCACACCTCTCCTCTCTTTATAAGTACCAGACTGTATTTATCCATCCACACCTCTCCCCTCTTTATAAGTACCTGACTGTATTTATCCATCCACACCTCTCCTCTCTTTATAAGTACCAGACTGTATTTATCCATCCACACCTCTCCCCTCTTTATAAGTACCTGACTGTATTTATCCATCCACACCTCTCCTCTCTTTATAAGTACCAGACTGTATTTATCCATCCACACCTCTCCCCTCTTTATAAGTACCAGACTGTATTTATCCATCCACACCTCTCCTCTCTTTATAAGTACCAGCCTGTATTTATCCATCCACACCTCTCCCCTCTTTATAAGTACCAGACTGTATTTACCCATCCACACCTCTCCCCTCTTTATAAGTATCAGACTGTATTTATCCATCCACACCTCTCCCCTCTTTATAAGTACCAGACTGTATTTATCCATCCTCACCTCTCCCCTCTTTATAAGTACCAGCCTGTATTTATCCATCCACACCTCTCCTCTCTTTATAAGTATCCATTTCCTCCCTCCCTATCCTTCAACATTATCCATTTCCTCCCTCCCTATCCTTCAACAGTATCCATTTCCTCCCTCCCTATCCTTCAACACCATCCATTTCCTCCCTCCCTATCCTTCAACATTATCCATTTCCTCCCTCCCTATCCTTAACAGTATCCATTTCCTCCCTCCCTATCCTTCAACAGTATCCATTTCCTCCCTCCCTATCCTTAACAGTATCCATTTCCTCCCTCCCTATCCTTCAACAGTATCCATTTCCTCCCTCCCTATCCTTCAACACCATCCATTTCCTCCCTCCCTATCCTTCAACATTATCCATTTCCTCCCTCCCTATCCTTAACAGTATCAATTTCCTCCCTCCCTATCCTTCAACAGTATCCATTTCCTCCCTCCCTATCCTTAACAGTGTCCATTTCCTCCCTCCCTATCCTTAACAGTATCCATTTTTTCCCTCCCTCCCTCCCTTTCTCTCCTTTTTTCCTCTCTCCATTTCCCCAAACAGAATCCCTTCTTAATGGGTTTACGTATCATTCATCTGAGCAGTACCGGTTTACACAGAAACAACAAGGGAAGGAGAGGACAGGAGAGAGAGAGAGAGAGAGATTAGATTGCTTGGCAGTGCTTTCCTGATAGAGATGCAAAATGTCAACCCATTATTATTCATAAAAAGTCAGCTTAAGGTTGGTTCTCAAACACAAAAGAAAACCAGTTGAACCTCTCGCTGGGACTAATAGTACTACTTGATCTTGTTAACTTTTCTCTTTTACAAATAGATCTCGGGTGTAATGGAGATTGTTGTACTGTTCTGAATGGCTCTTGAACCTGCTGTAGTTTAAGGGCTTGAGAGAGAGAGAGAGAGAGAGAGAGAGAGAGAGAGAGAGAGAGAGAGAGAGAGAGAGAGAGAGAGAGAGAGAGAGAGAGAGAGAGAGAGAGAGAGAGAGAGAGAGAGAGAGAGAGAGAGAGAGAGAGAGAGAGAGAGAGAGAGAGAGAGAGAGAGAGAGAGAGAATGGGTGAGAGAGAGAGAGAATGGGTGAGAGAGTGAGAGAATGGGTGAGAGAGAGAGAATGGGTGAGAGAGAGAGAGAGAGACAGAGAGACAGAGCGAGAGAGAGAGAGACAGAGAGAGAGAGAGAGAGAATGGGTGAGAGAGAGAGAGAATGGGTGAGAGAGAGAGAGAATGGGTGAGAGAGAGAGAGAATGGGTGAGAGAGAGAGAGAGAGAGAGAGAGAGAGAGAGAGAGAGAGAGAGAGAGAGAGAGAATGGGTGAGAGAGAGAGAGAAGAGAGAGAGAGAGAGAGAGGTCATTTCCATTGAGGTGTGTGTGTCCTGTGCTTTACGTGCTGGACTTGAAATTGCAGGGTATTTTTCAGAGAGGAGTTAGGCATTAGATACTGTTAGGCATTAGATACTGTTAGGCATTAGATACTGCATTATATTTTCCTGCGTTTTACCAGTATGTCTCATGTGCTGTTTTAGGGTTATAAATCACAAGCTCACACCTCACATGCGCAACACACGCACAAGTGCACGCACGCACACAGACACACACACACACACAGCCCTTAACCTTGTAAACTAATCCTGCTAATTGTAAGTGTCGGAACCAGGAGGCTTTAGGGGACAGGAAAGAGAAGGAACCAGGAGGCTTTAGGGGACAGGAAAAAGAAGGAACCAGGAGGCTGTAGGGGACAGGAAAAAGAAGGAACCAGGAGGGACCAGGAGGCTGTAGGGGACAGGAAAGAGAAGGAACCAGGAGGCTGTAGGGGACAGTAAAGAGAAGGGACCAGGAGGCTGTAGGGGACAGTAAAGAGAAGGAACCAGGAGGCTGTAGGGGACAGTAAAGAGAAGGGACCAGGAGGCTGTAGGGGACAGTAAAGAGAAGGGACCAGGAGGCTGTAGGGGACAGTAAAGAGAAGGAACCAGGAGGCTGTAGGAGACAGTAAAGAGAAGGAACCAGGAGGCTGTAGGGGACAGTAAAGCGAAGGAACCAGGAGGCTGTAGGGGACAGTAAAGAGAAGGGACCAGGAGGCTGTAGGGGACAGTAAAGAGAAGGGACCAGGAGGCTGTAGGGGACAGTAAAGAGAAGGAACCAGGAGGCTGTAGGAGACAGTAAAGAGAAGGAACCAGGAGGCTGTAGAGGACAGTAAAGAGAAGGGACCAGGAGGCTGTAGAGGACAGTAAAGAGAAGGGACCAGGAGGCTGTAGGAGACAGTAAAGAGAAGGGACCAGGAGGCTGTAGGAGACAGTAAAGAGAAGGAACCAGGAGGCTGTAGGGGACAGTAAAGAGAAGGGACCAGGAGGCTGTAGAGGACAGTAAAGAGAAGGGACCAGGAGGCTGTAGGAGACAGTAAAGAGAAGGGACCAGGAGGCTGTAGGAGACAGTAAAGAGAAGGGACCAGGAGGCTGTAGGGGACAGTAAAGAGAAGGGACCAGGAGGCTGTAGAGGACAGTAAAGAGAAGGGACCAGGAGGCTGTAGGAGACAGTAAAGAGAAGGGACCAGGAGGCTGTAGGAGACAGTAAAGAGAAGGGACCAGGAGGCTGTAGGGGACAGTAAAGAGAAGGGACCAGGAGGCTGTAGGGGACAGGAAAAAGAGGGAACCAGGAGGGACCAGGAGGCTGTAGGGGACAGTAAAGAGAAGGAACCAGGAGGCTGTAATGGGACAGGAAAAAGAAGGAACCAGGAGGCTGTAGGGGACAGGAAAAAGAAGGAACCAGGAGGGACCAGGAGGCTGTAGGGGACAGGAAAGAGAAGGAACCAGGAGGCTGTAGGGGACAGTAAAGAGAAGGGACCAGGAGGCTGTAGGGGACAGTAAAGAGAAGGAACCAGGAGGCTGTAGGGGACAGTAAAGAGAAGGGACCAGGAGGCTGTAGGGGACAGTAAAGAGAAGGGACCAGGAGGCTGTAGGGGACAGTAAAGAGAAGGAACCAGGAGGCTGTAGGAGACAGTAAAGAGAAGGGACCAGGAGGCTGTAGGGGACAGTAAAGAGAAGGGACCAGGAGGCTGTAGGGGACAGTAAAGAGAAGGAACCAGGAGGCTGTAGGAGACAGTAAAGAGAAGGAACCAGGAGGCTGTAGGGGACAGTAAAGAGAAGGGACCAGGAGGCTGTAGGGGACAGTAAAGAGAAGGGACCAGGAGGGTGTAGGAGACAGTAAAGAGAAGGGACCAGGAGGCTGTAGGGGACAGTAAAGAGAAGGGACCAGGAGGCTGTAGGAGACAGTAAAGAGAAGGGACCAGGAGGCTGTAGAGGACAGTAAAGAGAAGGGACCAGGAGGCTGTAGGAGACAGTAAAGAGAAGGGACCAGGAGGCTGTAGGAGACAGTAAAGAGAAGGGACCAGGAGGCTGTAGAGGACAGTAAAGAGAAGGGACCAGGAGGCTGTAGGGGACAGTAAAGAGAAGGGACCAGGAGGCTGTAGGGGACAGTAAAGAGAAGGGATCAGGCGGCTGTAGAGGACAGTAAAGAGAAGGGACCAGGAGGCTGTAGGAGACAGTAAAGAGAAGGGACCAGGAGGCTGTAGAGGACAGTAAAGAGAAGGGACCAGGAGGCTGTAGGGGACAGTAAAGAGAAGGGACCAGGAGGCTGTAGAGGACAGTAAAGAGAAGGGACCAGGAGGCTGTAGAGGACAGTAAAGAGAAGGGACCAGGAGGCTGTAGGAGACAGTAAAGAGAAGGAACCAGGAGGCTGTAGGGGACAGTAAAGAGAAGGGACCAGGAGGCTGTAGAGGACAGTAAAGAGAAGGGACCAGGAGGCTGTAGGAGACAGTAAAGAGAAGGAACCAGGAGGCTGTAGGGGACAGTAAAGAGATGGGACCAGGAGGCTGTAGGGGACAGTAAAGAGAAGGGACCAGGAGGCTGTAGGGAACAGTAAAGAGAAGGGACCAGGAGGCTGTAGGGGACAGTAAAGAGAAGGGACCAGGAGGGACCAGGAGGCTGTGGGGGACAGTAAAGAGAAGGGACCAGGAGGCTGTAGGAGACAGTAAAGAGAAGGGACCAGGAGGCTGGAGAGGACAGTAAAGAGAAGGGACCAGGAGGCTGTAGAGGACAGTAAAGAGAAGGGACCAGGAGGCTGTAGGAGACAGTAAAGAGAAGGAACCAGGAGGCTGTAGGGGACAGTAAAGAGAAGGGACCAGGAGGCTGTAGAGGACAGTAAAGAGAAGGGACCAGGAGGCTGTAGGAGACAGTAAAGAGAAGGAACCAGGAGGCTGTAGGGGACAGTAAAGAGAAGGGACCAGGAGGCTGTAGGGGACAGGAAAGAGAAGGGACCAGGAGGCTGTAGGGGACAGTAAAGAGAAGGGACCAGGAGGCTGTAGAGGACAGTAAAGAGAAGGGACCAGGAGGCTGTAGGAGACAGTAAAGAGAAGGAACCAGGAGGCTGTAGGGGACAGTAAAGAGAAGGGACCAGGAGGCTGTAGAGGACAGTAAAGAGAAGGGACCAGGAGGCTGTAGGAGACAGTAAAGAGAAGGAACCAGGAGGCTGTAGGGGACAGTAAAGAGAAGGGACCAGGAGGCTGTAGGGAACAGTAAAGAGAAGGGACCAGGAGGCTGTAGGGGACAGTAAAGAGAAGGGACCAGGAGGCTGTAGGGGACAGTAAAGAGAAGGGACCAGAGGCTGTAGGGAACAGTAAAGAGAAGGGACCAGGAGGCTGTAGGGGACAGTAAAGAGAAGGGACCAGGAGGCTGTAGGGAACAGTAAAGAGAAGGGACCAGGAGGGACCAGGAGGCTGTAGGGGACAGTAAAGAGAAGGGACCAGGAGGCTGTAGGGGACAGTAAAGAGAAGGAACCAGGAGGCTGTAGGAGACAGTAAAGAGAAGGAACCAGGAGGCTGTAGGGGACAGGAAAGAGAAGGGACCAGGAGACTGTAGGAGACAGTAAAGAGAAGGGACCAGGATGCTGTAGGGAACAGTAAAGAGAAGGGACCAGGAGGCTGTAGGGGACAGTGAAGAGAAGGGACCAGGAGGCTGTAGGGGACAGTAAAGAGAAGGGACCAGGAGGCTGTAGGAGACAGTAAAGAGAAGGGACCAGGAGGCTGTAGGAGACAGTAAAGAGAAGGGACTAGGAGGCTGTAGGGGACAGTAAAGAGAAGGGACCAGGAGGCTGTAGGAGACAGTAAAGAGAAGGGACCAGGAGGCTGTAGGGGACAGTAAAGAGAAGGGACCAGGAGGCTGTAGGAGACAGTAAAGAGAAGGGACCAGGAGGGACCAGGAGGCTGTAGGAGACAGTAAAGAGAAGGGAGCAGGAGGGACCAGGAGGCTGTAGGAGACAGTAAAGAGAAGGGACCAGGAGGCTGTAGAGGACAGTAAAGAGAAGGGACCAGGAGGCTGTAGGGGACAGTAAAGAGAAGGGACCAGGAGGCTGTAGGGGACAGTAAAGAGAAGGGACCAGGAGGCTGTAGGAGACAGTAAAGAGAAGGAACCAGGAGGCTGTAGGGGACAGTAAAGAGAAGGGACCAGGAGGCTGTAGGGGACAGGAAAGAGAAGGGACCAGGAGGCTGTAGGGGACAGTAAAGAGAAGGGACCAGGAGGCTGTAGAGGACAGTAAAGAGAAGGGACCAGGAGGCTGTAGGAGACAGTAAAGAGAAGGAACCAGGAGGCTGTAGGGGACAGTAAAGAGAAGGGACCAGGAGGCTGTAGAGGACAGTAAAGAGAAGGGACCAGGAGGCTGTAGGAGACAGTAAAGAGAAGGAACCAGGAGGCTGTAGGGGACAGTAAAGAGAAGGGACCAGGAGGCTGTAGGGAACAGTAAAGAGAAGGGACCAGGAGGCTGTAGGGGACAGTAAAGAGAAGGGACCAGGAGGCTGTAGGGGACAGTAAAGAGAAGGGACCAGAGGCTGTAGGGAACAGTAAAGAGAAGGGACCAGGAGGCTGTAGGGGACAGTAAAGAGAAGGGACCAGGAGGCTGTAGGGAACAGTAAAGAGAAGGGACCAGGAGGGACCAGGAGGCTGTAGGGGACAGTAAAGAGAAGGGACCAGGAGGCTGTAGGGGACAGTAAAGAGAAGGAACCAGGAGGCTGTAGGAGACAGTAAAGAGAAGGAACCAGGAGGCTGTAGGGGACAGGAAAGAGAAGGGACCAGGAGACTGTAGGAGACAGTAAAGAGAAGGGACCAGGATGCTGTAGGGAACAGTAAAGAGAAGGGACCAGGAGGCTGTAGGGGACAGTGAAGAGAAGGGACCAGGAGGCTGTAGGGGACAGTAAAGAGAAGGGACCAGGAGGCTGTAGGAGACAGTAAAGAGAAGGGACCAGGAGGCTGTAGGAGACAGTAAAGAGAAGGGACTAGGAGGCTGTAGGGGACAGTAAAGAGAAGGGACCAGGAGGCTGTAGGAGACAGTAAAGAGAAGGGACCAGGAGGCTGTAGGGGACAGTAAAGAGAAGGGACCAGGAGGCTGTAGGAGACAGTAAAGAGAAGGGACCAGGAGGGACCAGGAGGCTGTAGGAGACAGTAAAGAGAAGGGAGCAGGAGGGACCAGGAGGCTGTAGGAGACAGTAAAGAGAAGGGACCAGGAGGCTGTAGAGGACAGTAAAGAGAAGGGACCAGGAGGCTGTAGGGGACAGTAAAGAGAAGGGACCAGGAGGCTGTAGGAGACAGTAAAGAGAAGGAACCAGGCTGCTGTAGGAGACAGTAAAGAAAAGGGACCAGGAGGGACCAGGAGGCTGTAGGAGACAGTAAAGAGAAGGGACCAGGAGGCTGTAGGAGACAGTAAAGAGAAGGGACCAGGAGGCTGTAGGGGACAGGAAAGAGAAGGGACCAGGAGGCTGTAGGAGACAGTAAAGAGAAGGAACCAGGCTGCTGTAGGAGACAGTAAAGAAAAGGGACCAGGAGGGACCAGGAGGCTGTAGGAGACAGTAAAGATAAGGGACCAGGAGGCTGTAGGGGAGAGTAAAGAGAAGGGACCAGGAGGGACCAGGAGGCTGTAGAGGACAGTAAAGAGAAGGGACCAGGAGGCTGTAGGGGACAGTAAAGAGAAGGGACCAGGAGGCTGTAGGAGACAGTAAAGAGAAGGGACCAGGAGGGACCAGGAGGCTGTAGAGGACAGTAAAGAGAAGGGACCAGGAAGCTGTAGGGGACAGTAAAGAGAAGGGACCAGGAGGCTGTAGGGGACAGTAAAGAGAAGGGACCAGGAGGGACCAGGAGGCTGTAGAGGACAGTAAAGAGAAGGGACCAGTAGGCTGTAGGGGACAGTAAAGAGAAGGGACCAGGAGGCTGTAGGGGACAGTAAAGAGAAGGGACCAGGAGGGACCAGGAGGCTGTAGAGGACAGTAAAGAGAAGGGACCAGGAGGCTGTAGGGGACAGTAAAGAGAAGGGACCAGGAGGCTGTAGGAGACAGTAAAGAGAAGGGACCAGGAGGCTGTAGAGGACAGTAAAGAGAAGGGACCAGGAGGCTGTAGGAGACAGTAAAGAGAAGGGACCAGGAGGCTGTAGGAGACAGTAAAGAGAAGGGACCAGGAGGCTGTAGAGGACAGTAAAGAGAAGGGACCAGGAGGCTGTAGGGGACAGTAAAGAGAAGGGACCAGGAGGCTGTAGGGGACAGTAAAGAGAAGGGATCAGGCGGCTGTAGAGGACAGTAAAGAGAAGGGACCAGGAGGCTGTAGGAGACAGTAAAGAGAAGGGACCAGGAGGCTGTAGAGGACAGTAAAGAGAAGGGACCAGGAGGCTGTAGGGGACAGTAAAGAGAAGGGACCAGGAGGCTGTAGAGGACAGTAAAGAGAAGGGACCAGGAGGCTGTAGAGGACAGTAAAGAGAAGGGACCAGGAGGCTGTAGGAGACAGTAAAGAGAAGGAACCAGGAGGCTGTAGGGGACAGTAAAGAGAAGGGACCAGGAGGCTGTAGAGGACAGTAAAGAGAAGGGACCAGGAGGCTGTAGGAGACAGTAAAGAGAAGGAACCAGGAGGCTGTAGGGGACAGTAAAGAGAAGGGACCAGGAGGCTGTAGGGGACAGTAAAGAGAAGGGACCAGGAGGCTGTAGGGAACAGTAAAGAGAAGGGACCAGGAGGCTGTAGGGGACAGTAAAGAGAAGGGACCAGGAGGGACCAGGAGGCTGTAGGGGACAGTAAAGAGAAGGGACCAGGAGGCTGTAGGAGACAGTAAAGAGAAGGGACCAGGAGGCTGTAGAGGACAGTAAAGAGAAGGGACCAGGAGGCTGTAGAGGACAGTAAAGAGAAGGGACCAGGAGGCTGTAGGAGACAGTAAAGAGAAGGAACCAGGAGGCTGTAGGGGACAGTAAAGAGAAGGGACCAGGAGGCTGTAGAGGACAGTAAAGAGAAGGGACCAGGAGGCTGTAGGAGACAGTAAAGAGAAGGAACCAGGAGGCTGTAGGGGACAGTAAAGAGAAGGGACCAGGAGGCTGTAGGGGACAGGAAAGAGAAGGGACCAGGAGGCTGTAGGGGACAGTAAAGAGAAGGGACCAGGAGGCTGTAGAGGACAGTAAAGAGAAGGGACCAGGAGGCTGTAGGAGACAGTAAAGAGAAGGAACCAGGAGGCTGTAGGGGACAGTAAAGAGAAGGGACCAGGAGGCTGTAGAGGACAGTAAAGAGAAGGGACCAGGAGGCTGTAGGAGACAGTAAAGAGAAGGAACCAGGAGGCTGTAGGGGACAGTAAAGAGAAGGGACCAGGAGGCTGTAGGGAACAGTAAAGAGAAGGGACCAGGAGGCTGTAGGGGACAGTAAAGAGAAGGGACCAGGAGGCTGTAGGGGACAGTAAAGAGAAGGGACCAGAGGCTGTAGGGAACAGTAAAGAGAAGGGACCAGGAGGCTGTAGGGGACAGTAAAGAGAAGGGACCAGGAGGCTGTAGGGAACAGTAAAGAGAAGGGACCAGGAGGGACCAGGAGGCTGTAGGGGACAGTAAAGAGAAGGGACCAGGAGGCTGTAGGGGACAGTAAAGAGAAGGAACCAGGAGGCTGTAGGAGACAGTAAAGAGAAGGAACCAGGAGGCTGTAGGGGACAGGAAAGAGAAGGGACCAGGAGACTGTAGGAGACAGTAAAGAGAAGGGACCAGGATGCTGTAGGGAACAGTAAAGAGAAGGGACCAGGAGGCTGTAGGGGACAGTGAAGAGAAGGGACCAGGAGGCTGTAGGGGACAGTAAAGAGAAGGGACCAGGAGGCTGTAGGAGACAGTAAAGAGAAGGGACCAGGAGGCTGTAGGAGACAGTAAAGAGAAGGGACTAGGATGCTGTAGGGGACAGTAAAGAGAAGGGACCAGGAGGCTGTAGGAGACAGTAAAGAGAAGGGACCAGGAGGCTGTAGGGGACAGTAAAGAGAAGGGACCAGGAGGCTGTAGGAGACAGTAAAGAGAAGGGACCAGGAGGGACCAGGAGGCTGTAGGAGACAGTAAAGAGAAGGGAGCAGGAGGGACCAGGAGGCTGTAGGAGACAGTAAAGAGAAGGGACCAGGAGGCTGTAGAGGACAGTAAAGAGAAGGGACCAGGAGGCTGTAGGGGACAGTAAAGAGAAGGGACCAGGAGGCTGTAGGGGACAGTAAAGAGAAGGGACCAGGAGGCTGTAGGGGACAGTAAAGAGAAGGGACCAGGAGGGACCAGGAGGCTGTAGGAGACAGTAAAGAGAAGGGACCAGGAGGCTGTAGGGGACAGTAAAGAGAAGGGACCAGGAGGGACCAGGAGGCTGTAGAGGACAGTAAAGAGAAGGGACCAGGAGGCTGTAGGGGACAGTAAAGAGAAGGGACCAGGAGGGACCAGGAGGCTGTAGAGGACAGTAAAGAGAAGGGACCAGGAGGCTGTAGGGGACAGTAAAGAGAAGGGACCAGGAGGGACCAGGAGGCTGTAGGGGACAGTAAAGAGAAGGGACCAGGAGGCTGTAGGAGACAGTAAAGAGAAGGGACCAGGAGGCTGTAGGAGACAGTAAAGAGAAGGGACCAGGAGGCTGTAGGGGACAGGAAAGAGAAGGGACCAGGAGGCTGTAGGAGACAGTAAAGAGAAGGAACCAGGCTGCTGTAGGAGACAGTAAAGAAAAGGGACCAGGAGGGACCAGGAGGCTGTAGGAGACAGTAAAGATAAGGGACCAGGAGGCTGTAGGGGACAGTAAAGAGAAGGGACCAGGAGGCTGTAGGGGACAGTAAAGAGAAGGGACCAGGAGGGACCAGGAGGCTGTAGAGGACAGTAAAGAGAAGGGACCAGGAGGCTGTAGGGGACAGTAAAGAGAAGGGACCAGGAGGCTGTAGGAGACAGTAAAGAGAAGGGACCAGGAGGGACCAGGAGGCTGTAGAGGACAGTAAAGAGAAGGGACCAGGAAGCTGTAGGGGACAGTAAAGAGAAGGGACCAGGAGGCTGTAGGGGACAGTAAAGAGAAGGGACCAGGAGGGACCAGGAGGCTGTAGAGGACAGTAAAGAGAAGGGACCAGGAGGCTGTAGGGGACAGTAAAGAGAAGGGACCAGGAGGCTGTAGGGGACAGTAAAGAGAAGGGACCAGGAGGGACCAGGAGGCTGTAGAGGACAGTAAAGAGAAGGGACCAGGAGGCTGTAGGGGACAGTAAAGAGAAGGGACCAGGAGGCTGTAGGGGACAGTAAAGAGAAGGGACCAGGAGGGACCAGGAGGCTGTAGAGGACAGTAAAGAGAAGGGACCAGGAGGCTGTAGGGGACAGTAAAGAGAAGGGACCAGGAGGGACCAGGAGGCTGTAGGGGACAGTAAAGAGAAGGGACCAGGAGGCTGTAGGGGACAGTAAAGAGAAGGGACCAGGAGGCTGTAGGGGACAGTAAAGAGAAGGGACCAGGAGGCTGTAGCGGACAGGAAAGAGAAGGGACCAGGAGGCTGTAGGGGACAGTAAAGAGAAGGGACCAGGAGGCTGTAGGGGACAGTAAAGAGAAGGGACCAGGAGGCTGTAGGGGACAGTAAAGAGAAGGAACCAAGAGGCTGTAGGGGACAGTAAAGAGAAGGGACCAGGAGGCTGTAGGAGACAGTAAAGAGAAGGGACCAGGAGGGACCAGGAGGCTGTAGGGGACAGTAAAGAAAAGGGACCAGGAGGCTGTAGGGGACAGTAAAGAGAAGGGACCAGGAGGCTGTAGGGGACAGTAAAGAGAAGGGACCAGGAGGCTGTAGGGGACAGTAAAGAGAAGGGACCAGGAGGCTGTAGAGGACAGGAAAGAGAAGGGACCAGGAGGCTGTAGAGGACAGGAAAGAGAAGGGACCAGGAGGCTGTAGAGGACAGGAAAGAGAAGGGACCAGGAGGCTTTAGAGGACAGGAAAGAGAAGGGACCAGGAGGCTGTAGAGGACAGGAAAGAGAAGGGACCAGGAGGCTGTAGAGGACAGGAAAGAGAAGGGACCAGGAGGCTGTAGAGGACAGGAAAGAGAAGGGACCAGGAGGCAGTAGGGGACAGGAAAGAGAAGGGACCAGGAGGCTGTAGAGGACAGGAAAGAGAAGGGACCAGGAGGCTGTAGAGGACAGGAAAGAGAAGGGACCAGGAGGCTGTAGGGGACAGGAAAGAGAAGGGACCAGGAGGCTGTAGAGGACAGGAAAGAGAAGGGACCAGGAGGCTGTAGAGGACAGGAAAGAGAAGGGACCAGGAGGCTGTAGAGGACAGTAAAGAGAAGGGACCAGGAGGCTGTAGCGGACAGGAAAGAGAAGGGACCAGGAGGCTGTAGAGGACAGGAAAGAGAAGGGACCAGGAGGCTGTAGAGGACAGGAAAGAGAAGGGACCAGGAGGCTGTAGGAGACAGTGAAGAGAAGGGACCAGGAGGATGTAGGAGACAGTGAAGAGAAGGGACCAGGAGGATGTAGGGGACAGTAAAGAGAAGGGTACCTTGTTTTTGAACCCTTCTGATGAGCCCTAATGTTGTATTTTATGTGATGTTGCCGCTGCTTGTGTGGTGTGTGTGGTGTGTGTGAGGTTGTGGTGTGTGTGAGGTTGTGGTGTGTGTGTGGTGTGTGTGAGGTTGTGGTGTGTGTGGTGTGTTTGGTATGTGTGTGTGTGTGTGTGTGTGTGTGTGTGGTGTGTGGTGTGTGGTGTGTTGTGTGTTGTGTGTTGTGTGTGTGTGTGTGTGTGTGTGTGTGGTGTGTGTGTGTGTGTGTGTGTGTGTGTGTGTGTGTGTGTGTGTGTGTGTGTGTGTGTGTGTGTGTGTGTGTGTGTGTGTGTGTGTGTGTGTGTGTGTGTGTGTGTGTGTGTGTGTGTGTGAGTGATAGTCTGCCCGTCTGTTTTGCGTGTGTGTTTCTGTGTAAACCTTTAGTTGACTCCTAAATGTTGATGTCTCATTCATTTTAAACGTGATTAATTCCTCAGTCCGTTTCCATTCAGCGTGTAATTACTGAAACAGAAAGCACAGCATTGTGATTTGAATGGAATTCAACCCCAATTAACACTAGACAACCATCAATGGTGTGACGGTGAGATTTTTAGCAAATGCCATCTTCTGAATAGCGACAGGGTATATTTAAACCATTAAGGGGAACGCTGTGAAATCCCTTTTATTCAGCTCATCAGCAGTTGTGTCTCTGAGCTCTTCACTACGTGGGAAGCGTGACAGTTGATTGTTAAACGGGAAACGGATCGTTTATCCAACCCTGTGAATAAGAGACTAGGTTATTTTGCGTGTGTGTGTGTGCTTGTGTCTATGTGCATGAGTGTGTGCGTGTGTGTGCATGCGTGAGAGGGGAGAACCTATAGTTTTGTCAAATCTGTAAAGGTTTTACTGTTCTCCTTGCAGGCAGATCACTAGAAATAGACTTTGATTTCGGACATTTGAAAAGGTCCAGAGAACTTCCTCTGCGGTCACCATTTTTATTCAATTTTTTACTATTGACCAGCACTGGCATGAACTCATGATGCACGGAGGATAGATGCTAACAAATGCTAACAAAGCGCTAGTGAATGTCCATAGCGGACGCTAACTAAATGCTAATAAGCGCAAGCAAACATAAACTAAATGCGAGGACAGACAACCCAGCCCATAAAGCTATTTCATGGCTACTCACACTTCTAGAACTAAGAAGCTTGAACTTGCAACTTTGTCTGGTAATAGAAGCTGTTCAACAGTCTGATGGTGATAGAAACTGTTCAACAATCTGATGTTGATAGAAGCTGTTCAACAGTCTGATGGTAATAGAAGCTGTTCAACAGTCTGATGGTAATAGAAGCTGTTCAACAGTCTGATGGTGATAGAAGCTGTTCAACAGTCTGATGGTGATAGAAGCTGCTCAACAGTCTGATGGTAATAGAAGCTGTTCAACAGTCTGCTGGTAATAGAAGCTGTTCAACAGTCTGATGGTAATAGAAGCTGTTCAACAGTCTGCTGGTAATAGAAGCTGTTCAACAGTCTGATGGTAATAGAAGCTGTTCAACAGTCTGATGGTAATAGAAGCTGTTCAACAGTCTGATGGTAATAGAAGCTGTTCAACAGTCTGATGGTAATAGAAGCTGTTCAACAGTCTGATGGTGGTAGAAGCTGCTCAACAGTCTGATGGTCTGGTAATTGAAGCTGCTTTTTAATCTCTCAGTCTTGGCTTTGATGCACCTGTACTGTGTTTGTCTCTCAGACGCTATCCAGAGTGAACAGTCCGTGACTCAGGTGACTGAGGTCGTTGATGATCTTCTTGGCCTTTAGATGTCCTGGAGGGCAGGCAGTGTGGACCTGGTGATGCATTGGGCTGCCCCTACCACCCTCTGGAGAGCCAATGCAGTTGAGGGTGAAGCCGTTGCCGTACCGGGCGGTGATGCAACCCGACAGAATGCTTTCAATGGTGCATCTGTAGAAGTTTGTGAGGGTCTTACGATCCATGTCGAATTTCTTCAGCCAAATGAGGTTGAAGAAGCCCTGTTGCGCCTTCTTCACCACACTGTCGGTGTGTCGAGGTCCATTTCAGGTCCTCAGCGATGTGCACGCCGAGGAACTTGAAGCTTTTGATCCTGTCGGTAAGGATGGATGAGTGCTCCGTCTTCCGTAGCTTCTTCATTTCGTTGGAGTTGAGAAAGAGGTTATTGTCCTGGCACCACAGGGCTCTAACCTGGTCCTTGTCGGCTGTCTCGTCGTTAATGATTGAGTTGGAGTCGCGCGTGGCCAACGCAGTCATGGGTGAACAGGGAGTACAGGAGGGGGCTGAGCACACACACCCCCGGAGGGGGCCTCCGTGTTGAGGATCAGCGTGGCGGATGTATTGTTGCCTACCCTCACCACCTGGGGTCGGGCCCGACAGGAAGTCCAGGTCCCAGTTCCGACCCAAGGCCCTGAGCTTAGTAAGGAGAGTACTATGGTGTTAAAAGCTGCAGTCAATGAATAGCATTCTTACATGGGTATTCCTCGTGTCCACGTAGGGGTAGGGCGGTGTGCAGTGCAACAGCTAATGCGTCGTCCGTGAATCTTTTGGGGCGGTATGCAAATTGTAGTGGGTCAAGGGTGTCGGGTATGGTGGAGGTGATATGGTCCTTGACTTTCAAAGCACTTCATGACGACAGAAGTGAATGCTACTTTTTCCCCCAGTTATTTTGACATGCTTGGGTACACGAACAATGGTGGCCATCTTGAAGCAAGTGGGGAAGAAAGACTGGGATAGTGAGAGTTTGAAAATGTAAAACACTCCAGTCAGGTGGTCTGCTCAAGCTCTGAGAACGAGGCTTGAAGCTGCTACCGAAGTTTGCTACAGAGATCGGGAGCCCACGGCCCTCGTGAGCAGCACACGTCGACGGTTCTGTTTTCTTTGAAGCGTGCGGGGAAAAACGGTGTTTAGTTTTTTTCTGTGGTGAGCGAGACGTTGGTGTCGGCGAAGTGGCTTTACCTTTATAATGATGATGGTCTCAAGTCCCTGCCACATATGTCTCCTATCTGAGCCGTCGAATTGTGACTCCACTTTGTCCCTGTACCGTCTTTTTGTCTTTGAATGTCTTGGGGAGGTCATAGGTGGTGTGTTAGGACTCATCCATGTTTCCAGTCACCGTACTGTCGTTAAATGTGGTGGGTCGTGCTTTCAGCTTTGCGCAAATGCTGCCATCCATCCACGGTTTATTGGTTTGGCTATGTTCTAATCATCCCTGTAGGAACAACATCCTCTATGCACTTCCTGTTCCTGATGAACTCAGAGACAGTCGGTATGTTCGTTGATGTTATTCCCAAAAGGCGGTCTGGAACATATCCAGACCGCCATATCCTGGAACATATCAAAACAGTCCCGTAGCATTGATTCAGATTGGTCAGCACTGAACAGACCTAAACACGGATGCTTCCTGTTTTCATTAATGCCTATAGGAAGCTATAGTACATTTCAGGATGGACGCTAATACATTTCCTATTGTACTATACCTAGATATTAGACACCTGCCGGTCATAATAATACATTAGCTAACCAGTTAGTCGGACAAGATATTACTGTACAACTCTACAAGACAACGTTCATCTGGTCATGAACCTGAATACATTATCCTGCTAGCTAAAAGGCACCTGGTGATATGGCATCGCACATTACCTTCTGACAGTACAATACCCTGGATAGAGACAATGTTCACCTGTTCCTATGGTGTAACACATTACTCAGCTAGGTAACACACACACACACACACACACACACACACACACACACACACACACACACACACACACACACACACACACACACACACACACACACACACACACACACACACACACACACACACACACACACACACACACACACACACACACACACACACACACACACACACACAGTCAGATATGTGGATAGCCATAATACCTAACGCTGCTATAGACAAAAGAAAACACCTTTTCATCCCCATCCACTGGAGTACATTATAGTCTGACACCCTGTTCCCTTTATAGTGCACATTGAATATCTCAGTCTCACTTCTTCCATACTGTACACTACACTGTATCAGTGGGTTCAGGGAGAGGACAGAAGAAGAGGTGTAAGGGAATGAGAAAATAAAAACGGGAGGCAGGTGGAACAAGAGAGAGGACAGAGATAGAGATAGTCATGAGAGAGAAAGAGAGAGAGACAGAGGGAGAGAGAGAGAGGAGGGAGAGAGATAGATAGATAGAGAGAGGGCAAGAGATAGAGATAGCCATGAGAGAGAGAAAGAGAGAGAGAGAGACAAACTCTCCAACCCCAAAAGGCCTGTGGTGTTGATGTTATCCTCAATGAAATGATCACATATACAGACCACAAATTCCAATTGGCAATACTTAAACTCTTTAACATCATCCTTAGTTCTTCCCCAATATTTGGAACGAAGGACTGATCACCCCAAACCACGAAAGTGGAGACAAATTTGACCCCAATAACTACTGTGGGAAATGCATTAACAGCAACCTTGGGAAAATCCTCTGCATTATCATTAACAGCAGACTAGATCATTTCCTCAGTGAAAACAATGTACTGAGGAAATGTGAAATTGTTTTTTTTAAACCAAATTACCGTACAACAGACCACGTATTCACCCTACACACCCTAATTGACAAACAAACAAACCAAATCAAAGGCAAAGTCTTCTCATGCTTTGTTGATTTCCAAAAAGCTTTCGACTCATTTTGGCATGAGGGACTACTATACACATTGATGGAAAGGGGTGTTGGGGGAAAAACATATGACATTGTATTATAAAATCCATGAACACAAACAACAGGTGTGATGTTAAAATTGGTAAAAAAAACACATATTTCTTTCCACAGGGCCGTGGGGTGAGACAGGGATGCAGCTTAAGCCCCACCCTCTTCAACATATATATCAAAGAATTGGAGAGGGCACTAGAAAAGTCTGCAGCACCCGTCCTCACCCTACTAGAATCTGAAGTCAAATGTCTACTGTTTGCTGATGATCTGGTGCTTCTGTCTCCAACCAAGGAGGGCCTACAGAAGCACCTAGATCTTCTGCACAGATTCGGTCAGTCCTGGGCCTTGAGAGTAAATCTCAGCAAGACAAAAATAATGGTGTTCCAAAAAAGGTCCAGTTGCCAAGATCACGAATACAAATTCCATCTAGACACCGTTGCCCTAGAGCACACAAAAAACTATACATACCTCGGCCTAAACATCAGCGGCACAGTTTACTTCCTCAAAGCTGTGAACGATGGTTGTGAGGTCTGGGGTCTGCTCGACAACCAAGAATTCACAAAATGGGATAAACACCAAATTGAGACTCTGCATACAGAATTCTGCAATAATATCCTCTGTGTACAACGTAAAACACCAAATAATGCATGCAGAGCAGAATTAGGCCGATACCCGCTAATTATCAAAATCCAGAAGAGATCCGTTAAATTCTACAACCACCTAAAAGGAAGCGATTCCCAAACCTTCCATAACAAAGCCATCACCTATAGAGAGATGAACCTGGAGAAGAGTCCCCTAAGCAAGATGGTCCTGGGGCTCTTGTTCACAAACACAAACAGACCCCACAGAGTCCCAGGACAGCAACACAATTAGACCCAACCAAATCATGAGAAAACAAAAAGATAATTACATGAAACATTGGAAAGAATTAACAAAACAACAGAGCAAACTAGAATGGTATTTTGTCCTAAACAGAGAGTACACAGTGGCAGAATACGTGACCACTGTGACTGACCCAACATTAAAGAAAGCTTTGACTATGTACAGACTCAGTGAGCATGGCCTTGCTATTGAGAAAGGCCGCCGTAGGCAGACCTGGCTCTCAAGAGAAGACAGGCTATGTGCACACCGCCATCAAAATGAGGTGGAAACTGAGCTGCACTTCTTAACCTCCTGCCAAATATATGACCATATTAGTGACACATATTTCCCTCAGATTACACAGATCCACAAAGAATTTGAAAACAAACCCAATTTTGATCAACTCCCATGTCTACTGGGTGAAATACCACAGTGCGCCATCACAGCAGCAAGATTTGTGACCTGTTGCCACAAGAAAAGGGCAACCAGTGAAGAACAAACACCATAAATACAACCCGTATTTATGTTTATTTATTGTCCCTTTTGTACTTTAACTATTTGCACATAGTTACAACACTGTATATAGACATAATATGACATTTGAAATGTCTTTATTCTTTTGGAACGTTTGTGAGTGTAATGTTTACTGTTCATTTTTATTCTTTATTTCACTTTTGTTTATTATCTACTTCACTTGTTTTGGCAATGTTAACACGTGTTTCCCATGTCAATAAAGCCCCTTAAATTGAGTTGAGAGAGAGAGACAGATGTTGTATGTATGATCACATGTTCCCCTGACAGGTTCCCATAGCGATGATATCATTGTGACATCATAGTGGCCTTACCTGTTCTCCGTGTGGTGAGTTATTCCTAAGGGGTAATTGTACGTCTCTCTACAAATGGTATTACAGTGTCGGAACGATTACATGAAGTAAGCAGAAGTGTTTACGTCCCAAATTCCACCCTGTTCCCTTATGCAGGGCACTACATTTGACAAGGGCCCTTGTTGTACACTATGTATGCCTGGAATAGGGTTCCTTTTGGGACTTAGGCTGTGTTTCTATGGCACACTCGCACACACTGTTTGTGGAGGGCAGCAGGGCAGTAATATGCCAGCTTTTGTCCCAGCTATAACAGCTGATTAAACCTACTGTGGTCGAATCGGATGACTTCATTAGTTGTGCTATTGGATGTGTGAGAGAAAAGCCTGCACTCCAGGACTGGTTGTCAAGCAGTTTTTGTTTTTACTTAAATGTGCTCTTTGAGGAAACACAGCGGGGTATTTTTTTATAAGTCCCTTTGTAAAAAAAAAAAAAAAAAAACTACCTGTACAATCCATTATGCTCCCTCATGTCATTGTTCCAGAAATAGCAGCGGTCACATCGGATCAATAAAGGGTCGAGTTTCAAATGGCATCCTATCCCTTATATAGTGCCCTACTTTTTCGTCCAAATGTAGTTCACTTTAGCGAAGAGGATTCCATTTGGGATACATCCCTAAGGCATTCTTGGGTTTCTATGCTGAGTGGTGTTCCCTCGTCCCAAAACAGTGCTTCCCCAAAATACGGCAAACTTTTGTCTTCACTGGTTATTTGCGACTTGCTTCCTCTTCCTCGCAATGGGAGAGTAGAGTGCCAAGGTCATAGCACTAATAGTATTTGAGTACCACTGGCCTATCAAGGTCCTGGTACTAACGATACTTAAATACCTCAGCCCTAGAACATTGAGGCTATCATCTTTATCATCACATATCATCTTTAAAATGGAGAGGAGAGTATAGCTCTCATCATCACACATCATCTGTATAATGGAGTATAGCTCTCATCATGTTTATAATGGAGTATAGCTCTCATCATGTTTATCATGGAGTATAGCTCTCATCATCTGTATAATGGAGTATAGCTCTCATCATGTTTATAATGGAGTATAGCTCTCATCATTGTTATAATGGAGTATAGCTCTCATCATGTTTATAATGGAGTATAGCTCTCATCATGTTTATCATGGAGTATAGCTCTCGTCATCTTTATAATGGAGTATAGCTCTCATCATCTGTATAATGGAGTATAGCTCTCGTCATCTTTATAATGGAGTATAGCTCTCGTCATCTTTACAATGGAGTATAGCTCTCATCATTGTTATAATGGAGTATAGCTCTCATCATGTTTATAATGGAGTATAGCTCTCGTCATCTTTATAATGGAGTATAGCTCTCATCATCTTCATAATGGAGTATAGCTCTCATCATGTTTATAATGGAGTATAGCTCTCATCATCTTTATAATGGAGTATAGCTCTCATCATCATCTTTATAATGGAGTATAGCTCTCATCATCTTTATCATGGAGTATAGCTCTCATCATCTTTATCATGGAGTATAGCTCTCATCATGTTTATAATGGAGTATAGCTCTCGTCATCTTTATAATGGAGTATAGCTCTCGTCATCTTTATCATGGAGTATAGCTCTCATCATCTGTATAATGGAGTATAGCTCTCATCATTGTTATAATGGAGTATAGCTCTCATCATCTGTATAATGGAGTATAGCTCTCATCATCATCTTTATAATGGAGTATAGCTCTCATCATCTTTATCATGGAGTATAGCTCTCATCATCTGTATAATGGAGTATAGCTCTCGTCATCTTTATCATGGAGTATAGCTCTCGTCATCTTTATCATGGAGTATAGCTCTCATCATGTGTATAATGGAGTATAGCTCTCATCATCTTTATCATGGAGTATAGCTCTCATCATCTGTATAATGGAGTATAGCTCTCATCATGTTTATAATGGAGTATAGCTCTCGTCATCTTTATCATGGAGTATAGCTCTCATCATGTTTATAATGGAGTATAGCTCTCATCATGTATATAATGGAGTATAGCTCTCATCATCTCTATAATGGAGTATAGCTCTCATCATCTGTATAATGGAGTATAGCTCTCATCATCTCTATAATGGAGTATAGCTCTCATCATCTGTATAATGGAGTATAGCTCTCATCATCTTTATAATGGAGTATAGCTCTCATCATGTTTATAATGGAGTATAGCTCTCATCATCACACATCATCTCTATAATGGAGTATAGCTCTCATCATCTTTATAATGGAGTATAGCTCTCATCATCACACATCATCTCTATAATGGAGTATAGCTCTCATCATCTTTATAATGGAGTATAGCTCTCATCATGTTTATAATGGAGTATAGCTCTCATCATCACACATCATCTCTATAATGGAGTATAGCTCTCATCAGCTTTACAATGGAGTATAGCTCTCATCATCTTTATAATTGAGTATAGCTCTCGTCATCTTTATCATGGAGTATAGCTCTCATCAGCTTTACAATGGAGTATAGCTCTCATCATCTTTATAATGGAGTATAGCTCTCATCATCTTTATAATGGAGTATAGCTCTCATCATCTTTATAATGGAGTATAGCTCTCGTCATCTTTATAATGGAGTATAGCTCTCATCATCTTTATAATGGAGTATAGCTCTCATCATGTTTATAATGGAGTATAGCTCTCATCATGTTTATAATGGAGTATAGCTCTCATCATCTTCATAATGGAGTATAGCTCTCATCATGTTTATAATGGAGTATAGCTCTCATCATGTTTATAATGGAGTATAGCTCTCATCATGTTTATAATGGAGTATAGCTCTCATCATGTTTATAATGGAGTATAGCTCTCATCATGTTTATAATGGAGTATAGCTCTCATCATGTTTATAATGGAGTATAGCTCTCATCATGTTTATAATGGAGTATAGCTCTCATCATGTTTATAATGGAGTATAGCTCTCATCATGTTTATAATGGAGTATAGCTCTCATCATCTTTATAATGGAGTATAGCTCTCAGGCCCTTAAAAGACTATAGATGGGCCCTTGTCAAAAGTAGTGCACTACATAGGGAATAGGGTTCAAAAGTGGTGCACTATATGGGGAATAGGATGCCATTTGGGACACAGACTAGATCTTCCCATCTGCAGGTTGTCAAGACAGCGTCCTAGTTGGTATAATGTATTATAGAGTAAACTCTAGGGGTGCGTCCTAAATGCCACGCCATTCCCTTTATAGTGCACTACTTTTGACCAGGGCCCAATAGGGAATAGAGTGCCATTTGGAATTCACAGTAGAAATGCGCTCGTTGTCTAGTGGTGTGATGCATTACAATGTATTATGGTGTTTGACCAGGTGTTTGTTCTCTAGGTTGACATATGGGCTATTCACTCTGCTCCATTAAGCTTTATCTCTGACACTTATAAACGTTTACCTTCTTCAGTCCACAGAAACCTCCTGTCACGCTGGACTGGCTAAACAACTCCCCTCTCTCTTCTATACCACATAGACTTTACGAGATGTACACCAAACCCTGGCCTATGGAGAAAAAAAACAAAAAAACAAACAGGGATATCTCTTCTATGGGTTACAATTTATTTGACTGATTTTGGGTTAGAACGATTCAGCAATATTAAATATGAAGTGTCTTTTTTTATAGTGTATATAGTATATAGTGTCTTTTTTTATGAAGAAATCCTTATGATCCTATATTGGCCGATTCAGACTTCGGAAATGTACGTCTTTCCTAAACTCTTCTCAGTAGTTGGAATTCAGAGTTATGGAGACGTATAATGAGGTGGGTGGGGGGGGGGGGGGGTGGATCCACTGAATAAATATATTTTAACCTACTGGGTGGCCTACCAATTGTCATCAGGGAGTTTTTTTTAAATCTCTGTTTATTAATCTGAAGCAATACCTTTAAATAGGTGTACCTTTAAATAGGTGTACCTTTAAATAGGTGTACCTTTCATTTGAATTTGATCGACAAAAGACTTGAATGTAGACTATGGAGAACGTTTCAGAATATAGGAAGATGGCCACGATTGGAAACATATTAATCTCTGTTTCAGGTAGAATATTATTTCTGTTTAGGGAATCTTCTAGAATCCTATTTCATGGGAAAAATATAGTAGGGGTGGCAGGTAGCCTAGTGGTTAGAGCGTTGGACTAGTAAATGAAAGGTTGCAAGATTGAATCCCCGAACTGACAAGGTAAAAAAAATCTGTCGTTCTGCCCCTGAACAAGGCAGTTGTTCAGGGGCCAACATTGTTGGCCCCTGAACAACTCGGCCAACTCGGCCAACATTGTAAATAAGAACTTGTTTTTAACTGACTTGCCTAGTTAACTAAATGAAGGTATAAAATAAGTATTTAAGCATGGGGAAATGCAAGTGAATTTGATTTCTGAGTGTGATGATGAGAGAGACGTTGGGTTTGATCTATACCTGATGTTTATGAAAAGACTGCAGACAGATATCAGACAAACTACTGAGTTCACCAGATAGACAGATATCAGACAGACTACTGAGTTCACCAGATAGACAGATATCAGACAGACTACTGAGTTCACCAGATAGACAGATATCAGACAGACTTCTGAGTTCACCAGACAGACAGATATCAGACAGACTACTGAGTTCACCAGACAGACAGATATCAGACAGACTACTGAGTTCACCAGACAGACAGATATCAGACAGACTACTGAGTTCACCAGACAGACAGATATCAGACAGACTACTGAATTCACCAGACAGACAGATATCAGACAGACTACTGAGTTCACCAGACAGACAGATATCTGACAGACTACTGTGTTCACCAGACAGACAGATATCAGACAGACTACTGTGTTCACCAGACAGACAGATATCAGACAGACTACTGTGTTCACTAGACAGACAGATATCAGACAGACTACTGAGTTCACCAGACAGACAGATATCTGACAGACTACTGTGTTCACCAGACAGACAGATATCTGACAGACTACTGTGTTCACCAGACAGACAGATATCAGACAGACTACTGTGTTCACCCGACAGACAGATATCAGACAGACTACTGTGTTCACCAGACAGACAGATATCAGACAGACTACTGAGTTCACCAGACAGACAGATATCAGACAGACTACTGTGTTCACCAGACAGACAGATATCAGACAGACTACTGTGTTCACCAGACAGACAGATATCAGACAGACTACTGTGTTCACCAGACAGACAGCCGGACAGACAGACTACTGAGTTCACCAGACAGACAGATGGACAGACAGACTACTGTGTTCAACAGACAGACAGACGGACAGACAGACTACTGAGTTCACCAGACAGACAGATGGACAGACAGACTACTGTGTTCACCAGACAGACAGACGGACAGACAGACTACTGTGTTCACCAGACAGACAGACGGACAGACAGACTACTGAGTTCACCAGACAGACAGACGGACAGACAGACTACTGTGTTCACCAGACAGACAGACGGACAGACAGACTACTGTGTTCACCAGACAGACAGACGGACAGACAGACTACTGAGTTCACCAGACAGACAGACGGACAGACAGACTACTGAGTTCACCAGACAGACAGACGGACAGACAGACGGCACTAGGAGGCATCCCTAACCCTCTTTGCAATACCAGTCATCACTGCACAATGGTTGTGGAAACATTTTTGTTCAGACAAACTTTCCATTATATCACCAAAATATCAGCTGTATCCAGAGGTGGAAGTAGATTTAAGAGCACGCATATTTTATTATATTTTATAGCCTAGGTGTAAATTATAGTTATTATATGAATATTAAAATATAAATCCTTGATTTAATATACTGTATGATCTCTATGGGCCTAGTGGACTAGGAAAGGAAAGATTGGATCATTTTTTAACATGCATTACCTTTAAGTGTGGCATAAACACAACCTGTCATGATGTTTCCATTTGGTTAAAGATGTTTCCATTTGGTTAAAGATGTTTCCATTTGGTTAAAGATGTTTCCATTTGGTTAAAGGTGTTTCCATTTGGTTAAAGGTGTTTCCATTTGGTTAAAGATGTTTCCATTTGGTTAAAGGTGTTTCCATTTGGTTAAAGATGTTTCCATTTGGTTAAAGATGTTTCCATTTGGTTAAAGATGTTTCCATTTGGTTAAAGGTGTTTCCATTTGGTTAAAGGGCGCTCCTGTAGTATGTATTTCCTCCACGCTGAATAGGAAATACATTCTGATCAGATTCCCACCAGAAAAAAAACACATCTGTGACCATGCCTTGAACTAGTGTCAACATCATGGAGGCATTGGTGGCATTCCTCTGTGTGTGTGTGTGTCATACCTCAGTATGAGTGTCATGTTATTGTGAGAAAGACACTGTGATCTGGACAACACTAAATGACCTGTCAAGCGTCGAGACCCCAATTACACCCTGTTCCCTATGTAGTGCACTACTTTTGACCAGGGCTCATAGGGTCTTATGTCTTATGTCTCCCTGACCTTCTCACTCTGTCACAGTGGGTTTCCCTAATCCTGTCAGTCATCATGAAGGACTCTGGGTAAATCATAGTTAGGCCATAAAACAGGGTATTCTCTGGGTCAATACATATTAAAAAAAACACATTCACCAAGGTGGGGGGTAGAACTGGAATCGATAGAGTGTAGAATATCTACGGTTCCAAAATATTTTTTATGCGGGGGACCCATATGGAGGGAGGCTGTCAGGCACAGTGGAGATGACACGTTGTTACATACGGACCACTGGGGATTCCAACGAGCTCACCACAACCCACGTCCCAAAATAGCAGCCTATATCCCTAAGGAAGTGCACTACTATTGGCCGGAGCCCTATGGGCACTACTGTAGTGCACTACTATTGGCCGGAGCCCTATGGGCACTACTGTAGTGCACTACTATTGGCCGGAGCCCTATGGGCACTACTGTAGTGCACTACTATTGGCCGGAGCCCTATGGGCACTACTGTAGTGCACTACTATCGGCCGGAGCCCTATGGGCACTACTGTAGTGCACTACTATTGGCCGGAGCCCTATGGGCACTACTGTAGTGCTCTACTATTGGCCGGAGCCCTATGGGCACTACTGTAGTGCACTTCATAAGGGGGTGCCATTTTGGTGCACGATCCATGTTGACTTTCTGTTCCCTGTTTATTTGTCGCTAGCTGAATTTGCTACTATGTACGCTTAGTTACTATGTACGCTTAGTTACTATGTACGCTTAGTTACTATGTACGCTTAGTTACTATGTACGCTTAGTTACTATGTACGCTTAGTTACTATGTACGCTTAGTTGCTTTTAGGATGATATATTTTCATGTGTGTTTGAAATGAGACGGGATTTGGTGGAGTCTGGGGTGAAAGTCGTTAGAGGGCTCCTCTAACCTCTGATTAGTACCTCATTCACACATATACAAGGTGTGTGTGTGTGATTGTGTGTGTGTGATTGTGTGTGTGTGTGATTGTGTGTGTGATTGTGATTGTGTGTAATTGTGTGTGTGATTGTGTGTGTGATTGTGTGTGTGTGATTGTGTATGTGTGTGTGTGTGATTTTGTTGTTTGTGTGTGCGTGTGTGCGTGATTGTGTGTGTGTGTGATTGTGTGTGTGTGTGATTGTGTGTGTGATTGTGTGTGTGATTGTGTGTGTGTGATTGTGTGTGATTTTGTTGTTTGTGTGATTGTGTGTGTGTGTGTGTGTTTGTGTGTGTGATTGGGATTGTTTGTGATTGTGTGTGATTGTGTGTGTGATTGTGTGTGTGTGTGATTGTGTATGTGTGTGTGTGTGATTTTGTTGTTTGTGTGATTGTGTGTGCGTGATTGTGTGTGCGTGATTGTGTGATTGTGTGTGGCCCAATTCCAGTTCTATCCACAGCCTCTCACCACAGCTAACAAGACGCCACACAGCAGAGAGAGACAGCATGACATACTGCACATATCTGCAAATATAGGACGCAGTACGCGGTACGTCTCGTGAATGCTACTGACAGAACTAATGGCAAAAAAATATACAAAAGTACCGGAGAATCTCTTTAAAGAGAGAGAGAGAGAGAGAGAGAGAGAGAGAGAGACACAGAGAGAGAGAGACACAGAGAGAGAGAGAGACACACACACAGAGAGAGAGACAGAAAGACACAGAGAGAGAGAGAGAGAGAGAGAGAGAGAGAGAGAGAGAGAGAGAGAGAGAGAGAGAGAGAGAGAGAGAGAGAGAGAGAGAGAGAGAGAGGGAGAGAGAGAGAGATAGAGAGAGAGAGAGAGAGAGAGAGAGAGAGAGAGAGAGAGAGAGAGAGAGAGAGAGAGAGAGAGAGAGAGAGAGAGACAGAGAGTGAGACAGAGAGTGAGACAGAGAGAGAGAGACAGAGAGAGAGACACAGAGAGAGACAGAGCTCTGGCATCTTCCCCAATATTTGGAACCAAGGACTGATCACCCCAATCCACAAAAGTGGAGACAAATTTGACCCCAATAACTACCGTGGAATATGCGTCAACAGTAACCTTGGTAAAATACTCTGCATTATCATTAACAGCAGACTCGTACATTTCCTCAATGAAAACAATGTACTGAGCAAATGTCAAATTGGCTTTTTACCAAATTACCGTACAACAGACCATGTATTCACCCTACACACCCTAATTGACAACCAAACAAACCAAAACAAAGGCAAAGTCTTCTCATGCTTTGTTGATTTCAAAAAAGCCTTCGACTCAATTTGGCATGAGGGTCTGCTATACAAATTGATGGAAAGTGGTGTTGGGGGTAAAACATACGACATTATAAAATC